>NC_070590.1:5089392-5179502 GCF_027409825.1 Scomber japonicus | reverse complement strand
GGAAGGAAGGAAGGAAAGGAGTGAGGGAGGAAGGAGGGAAGGAAAGATGGAAAGAGGGAGGGAAGAAGGAAGGAAGGAAAGAGGGAGGGAGGCAAGGAAGGAAGGAAGGAGGGAAGGAAAGAGGGAGGAAAGGGAGGGAGGGAGGGAGGGAAGAAGGAAGGAAGGAGGGAAGGAAGGAAGGGAGGAAGGGAGGAAACAAGGTAGGAGGGAGGCAGGAAAGCAGGAAGGAAGGAAGGAAGGAAGAAAGAAAGGGAGGAAAGAAGGACAGATGGAAGGGAGGAAGGAAAGAAGGACAGAAGGAAGGGAGGAAGGAAGAAAGGTAGGAAAGAAGGACAGAAAGAAGGAAGAAAGGGAGGAAAGAAGGACAGAAGGAAGGAGAGAAGGAAATATATTGGTGTCATTATGTCATGAAATAGCTTTACTGGTTACTTTGAAGTTTCTTGGTTTCTTGTTCTCTTATTTATTGAAATGCTTAAATTAATAATTGATTACACGCTTGACTTTTCTCATGTTGATTTTATTTTGACGTTAGCTCATAAGTGCTGTGGTTGTTTATTTGTATTATACTGTCTCATTATTTCGTCCATTTGAGGTATTAAAGCTACTTTGGTCATTTAAATAATACGAGTTATCTCATAATGGGATGAATGTTGTTTTATGATAACACTCAAACATGCAAATAGGAAGAGGTGATGATTAAACAAACTCATTTTCTGACCTTCTCTCCTTCTCTTGTGAAGATAATGATTTAACCCAGGGGTGTCAAACATGCGGCCTGTGGGCCAGAACCGGCCTGCCAAGGGGTGCAATCTGGCCCACTTTCCTTCCTGTGTTCTTTTCCTTCCTTCCATCTGTCCTTCCTACTTCCTTTTATCGTTCCTTTGTTCCTTCCTTCCTTTCTTCCTTCTATCTGTCCTTCCCCCCATCTGTCCTTCCTCCCTTTCTTCCTTCTGTCCTTCCTTCCGTCTGTCCTTCTTCCCTTTCTTCCTTCTGTCCTTCCTTCCATCTGTCCTTCCATCTGTCCTTCCTACTTCCTTTTATCCTTTCTTTTTTCCTTCCTTCCTTTCTTCCTTCCATCTGTCCTTCCTCCCTTTCTTCCTTCTGTCCGTCTTTTCATCTGTCCTTCCTACCTTTCTTCCCTTTGCCTCTCTTTCCTTCCTTCCCTTCTTATTTCCTTCCTTTCTTCCTTCTTTCCCTCCATCTTTTTAATGATCAGGCCCACATCAGATCAAATTGGTCTGTATGTGGCCCTTGAATGAAAAGGAGTTTGACACCCCTGATTTAACCCTTTCATGCATGAATTATGATAACCTCAGTCAGGACTTGTTTCCTAATTTGTGTATTTCACCTTTTTTCATCAAATTACATGACATCATCACATCATAATAACCAGCAAAGTTACTGCACATGATGTATTAGTGTCTACTGTGATGGCTGAAGTGCAACTATGCATCAAAATCCATCAAAATCCATCAAAATCAATCCATACATATATATAATAAACAGCTTTTGAGTAGCTTTCCACTGTAGTGAGCTCTATGCATGAAAGGGTTAATACAATGACAGAGTACATTTTTCAGCATTAGAAATACATACAAGTACATTTTTACCCATCGGTGCTTTTAGTGTTTTAGCCCCCTGGCAGTTTTAGTGTTAAATCGTCCTTGTCCTGGTTGAAAGTTCTTAATTTTGACATTGAAATCCCTATATAATGAGGCATTTTCTCACTCCCATTCACATGTAGGTCAGCTCTAGCTAAACTGACCACTGTACTGTGTGACTGGCTTCTCTTGTTCCATTTTTCTCTCACTGTGCGGTGGAGAGTTGACAGATTCAGTGTGACAGTTTGGTTTGAAACAGATTCCCAAAGGCCAGTACTGTGCTCATCTTTATTTGTGTGACTGTCACTAAATATGCAGTGGCGAAAAAAGGACACAGGCATATGAACTCAATCACTTTTTCTTAATTGTGGGGATTTTGAATCTTGATGATCCTCTTATGAATGTATAATAAGCTTGTCAGTGATTGGTAAGAAGAAGTATATTTTCTCTCACTTTGGTTTTTAAATCCTTTCATATTTTTACTGAATAATGTTTTCATGCAGTGCTATAAAGTTTTTGGCATAGGAAAGCAAATTGACATTGAAGCCCAAACTGGTTTTCTCCTGTTTCAGCACACTCTCGTATAACACAATGCCCAAGACAATTACCTCAGTCTCAGTGTTTATTCAACAAGAGATAGTTCTGGCACATTCAGTCATTAATCTATTGAATGCACTGATAAAGTATGTCAATGTGAGGAAGGAGTACTGCCAAAACTTCTGCTTTCAAGGTAAAAAGTCAAACCCAGTCTTCCATCAAAATACCTACTTTGGTCCGCAGTGCAAAACAAATTATTTTCACAATAATGGCTCTAAAATTGGGATATGTCTGAGTTAGTTCTGGTCAATAAATTGCAGTTCTAGCGAGACATTTCATTTTTCATAATTCTGGTTCAGTGAATGAATATGACGTTACGTATGTCAGTTCAGATATGCTGTGATCCATTGTTTTTTATTGCTTGGTGGTTGCCATGGACGCAGGTTTTGCTGAAAACACATAGCTTATATGATGCTTTAATGAATTGATGTTGTCTCTGTGCTGTGTAATTATCTGAGCTGTTATGTTATGCGTGTTGTACAACTGGGTTGAAGAGGTCAAAATGTTATAAAAAAGCACGTAGAATTAAGTATCGTCTGCATAAGTATAGTAATTTATGTTGTTGTTGAAAAATCTGGTTTTGTGGCAGCTTGTACAGACTGAATATAAAAGGGTGGGAGGCTGGGGGAGGGAGTATTGATCCTTGTAATGCTCAAGGATCAATACTCACGCATCAATTCAGGTCATGCTGACCTGTTTTGAAGATTGCCAATGGTGATAAAATAATTCCTGTCTTAGTAGGAAGTAGGACCTGAACCAAGAGAGAGTGGCACCTGTCCAACGATAGCGTGTGATAAACAGTTTCAAGGTTAGCAATGAGATGTAATAACACTTAAAATAGGTGTAAAGTAAAAATAAATATGTGTTCTGAGTTTGACATACCACAGAAAAGTGTGTTGTTAACCACCCTGCCAATTTTAAATGATTAAAAAATATCGCCAAATATATGTAATTAGGCTTCAAAGTTGTGTAAAAATCAGCCTCTTTCTCTGCTCCCAAATGCTGTGGGCGTGGCCTCCGAGTCGATGAAACCCCGCCCCCTACCATATATCACCTGTCAATCAAAGTCACCACCTTTACCTGAAACATGGACGCTGTCACAGCTCTTTCTGCCGCTAGCTCACCTGCTAGCTCGGCGGCTAACTCAACTAACTGGCTAACTGTAAACTGTAGTAGTAGTAGTGTGTGCTGAATGTATTTACCTCTACAGCAGCAGGGGCGGGTTTATGCTAACCACAGACCCGCCCACTACCAAATGTCACCTGTCAATCAAAGTCACCACCTCTACCAGAAACATGGACGCTAGTAGTCGTAGTGTTAGCTGTAGTAGCAATAACTCACCACTAGGCAGGTTAACCACTGAGGAGAGCGGACTCTTGGTCTTATATAGTAGGGGAGGGGAGTATGGTGCTTATTTTTATATATTATATGGAGGTACTTCTGTGTTTGCATGTGAGGCTTGTGACTATACCTTACTAGCCCTTTAAGTTGTATTGGAAGTGCAGTTTTCCAGTGTAACAGGACCATAGTTGACCCACCTGACTTTAGCTATCATTGCCATAAATATTAATATAAAAGGGAATAATGTCAGATTTTAAAACTAGACAGTCAGACTCGGGCAAATGTCAACACGGCAACCGTACTCGATGTGCAACCAAGGAGAAAACAAAACAAGCAAACCATAATGTAGTTTTTTTTTAAACGTCCTTTTATTAAACGTTATTTTTCTCCCTAGCAATTACTCATATTAGCACGTATACACCTTCTTAAGGTGACATTGAAGTTGTACCTGCAGAACACATGGTCATAGTAGCAACCCTGCATACTGAAATATTCAATGTAATCTTTCAGAATGCTGCTTAAGCTGTATTAAAGTTTCTGCATTCATAATAACTGTAGCCCAGAGCACGCAAAGGAGCTGCTGCTGACAATGGCTAATTCATCAATGCTAATTTGCTGTATTAGAGAGAGCGAGAGAAAGAGAGAGAGAGAGAGAGAGAGAGAGAAAGAGAGAGATTGCCTGAGGTAGTTTTTTTTTTTTTTAGTGTTTCCCTTTTCTTTGTCCACCTGCTGCTCTTTCTTTCCTTATTTTTTCTGCTTCCTCTCATCATATCCACTCCATCTTTCCCCCCGTCTTTTATTCTTATCCTTGCATATTGTCCAGACATGCATGGCTGATTTACTGCACATCGCATCTAGCATGAAGTCCCAGTTGAGATCTAGGTTGTTGGAGCATATACCTCTGTTTTTTTTTACTCTTATTTATCCAGAGAAAAACCAACTGAGCTGTTTGCCTTTCTAGCAGCAATCTGCCACATATTGATTCAGTTGCACACATTCATGGTGTTAAGGAATTCTCACTATATCAACATGGCCGACTCAATTTCTAGACAGTATTTTACGACTTGTGTTTACATTTCCCTTACAAGGACCTCTTGTGGCTGGGCAAATAATAATGATATTGTCTGTTACAGTGGGAGCCAGCCAAGGTGAAGTAGCACAACGTTTCAGAGCCACAAATGTCTCTCTGAAGAAGATTGAGGTGGATAGATAGATGTGGTTTATTTTGATCCCAGCTGAAATTAATCATTTTTATAATGCTCAAAGGTCTCTTGAGACTCTCTTTTATTTTCACTCCTGGCCAAAATTCCAGCAGTAAGGAGTCATAAATGGTCACGAAGAAGATTAATGTAGGACTTTTAAATAAAGGGAAAAAAAGAAGACAAGTTCTGAGAGGCATCAAAGACATTTAATCCTCGTGTTGTCCTCAGGTCAAGGAAGGAAGGCAGGAAGGAAGGCAGGAAGGAAGGAAGGAAGGAAAAAGGGAAACAAGGAAGGAAGGAAGGAGGGAGTGAGGAAGGAGGAGGGAGGGAGGGAGGGAGTGAGGAAATTAGGAAGGAAGGAAGGAAAGGAGGAATGAAGGAAGGTAGGAACGAAGGAAGGAAATAAGTGAGGAAGGGAGGAAAGAAAGGAGGAAGGAAGGAAGGACGGAAATAAGTGGGGAAGGGAGGAAGGGAGGAAAGAAAGGAGGAAGGAAGGAAGGAAGGAAGGAAGGAAAGGAGGAATGAAGGAAGGTAGGAGCGAAGGAAGGAAATAAGTGAGGAAGGGAGGAAAGAAAGGAGGAAGGAAGGAAGGTAGGAAGGAAAGGAGGAATGAAGGAAGGTAGGAACGAAGGAAGGAAATAAGGGAGGAAAGAAAGGAGGAAGGAAGGAAGGACGGAAGTAAGTGAGGAAGGGAGGAAGTGAGGAAAGAAAGGAGGAATGAAGGAAGGTAGGAAGGAAGGAAGGAAGGAAGGAACAGTCTAAAGAGATGGGGTCAGTTTCAGTTCAGACCCAGGAGGACAACAGGAGGGTTAAAATCCTTTTTTTTTTTTTTTTTTGGAATGAAATATTTTTGGAATATGACGAGGGTATGTCTACATGAAGTTCATCTTTATTATTCCATGTCCACGGAGCACAGTTCAAAAGTGCAGTTTTCCAAAGTTCAGATTAGACTCTGGGGAGAAGATAATCTGTCTGTCTGGATGTTCCAGTATTTTGTTAGCAATAGGAAAAAGTAGCAGAGTCAACACAAAGTCTATATAGCAAAGAATGAAACGTATAGGAGTCATTCTCTGTATCTTTAGTGGGGTTCATCCACTTACTGTAAGATATATAAATTACAGTGATGATCCATCATTCAGAGTATAATGTGAAGGTAAATTGTAGACAGGATCAAGGTTGAGTCTGATGGATGCATTAGACCTCACTGCCTGAGTATCTCAGTCAAGCAGAATCAATTTCATCTTTTAAATTACTTTTTTTTAGTATTCCTCCTTTTTTGTATTTTTATTCCTTCCAAATTGACCCCGTCTCTTTTGATTGTTCCTTCTTTCCTTCCTTCCTCCCTCTTTCTTTAATTTTCCTTTGTTCTTCCTCTCCTTTCTACTTCTTTTCTCACTTCCTTCCTTCCTTCCTTCCTTCCTTCCTTCCTTCCTTCCTTCTTCCTCCTTTCCTTCCTCCTTTCTTCCTTACTCCTTTCCATCCTTCCTCCCTTCCTTTTCTCCCTCCCTCCCTCCCTACTCCTTTCCTTCCTTTCTCCCTTCCTTCCTTCCTTCCTTCCTTCCTTCCTTCCTTCCTTCCTTCCTTTTCTCCCTCCCTCCCTACCTCCCTACTCCTTTCCTTCCTTCCTTCCTTCCTTCCTTCCTTCCTTCATTCCTTCCTTCCTTCTTCTCTTCCTTCCTCCCTCCCTTCCTCCCTTCCTCCCCTCCTCCCTCCCTTCCTCCCTTCCTTCCTCCCTTCCTTGACCTGAGGACAACAGGAGGGTTAAAGCTATTGTCTGATATAAATTCCAGGAAATTCTGGACATAGTACTGAAAATCCTTCATCTGGCTGAGGTGAGGAGTGGTGCCTGACATGATATAAAAAGTGTGCAGCGGGAAATTGCAATCTCATGCGAATCGTATGCTGGAAACGTCATTAACACGCCCGCTCGCTCGCTCCCACTGTGAATTCTCCAGACATTGACCCGCTCTATTCACAGCCTCAATCGGACATAACACAGACTTTGTAGTCAGGAGCTGGCAGGATGAAGTCTCTTTAATGTCCGGTCCAACTCAATCTCACATACAGCTCCTCTAGGTAATGTCTAGATAGAAGTTCAGGGTTCCATGTGTGAAAGCAGCCTGTGTTCACATATGTTTTAAAGGAAAATCCAGATGCAGTTAAAACATACTGAAAAACGTGTATTAAGTTACACATTTCAGTAATATTCAGGCTCGGTGGAGGTATGCACACTCTGGGTAACCTTGGATAGTTTTGTCTTCTCTCCAAAATTTGGCCTTCCAAGTATTTTCCATTTCACTTGGTTTTACTGTCACTTGAACTGAAGCAAAAAAAAAAAAAAAAAATCACCACGTTTCGCAGTTGCACTTTTAACATTTCCAATGAATATACAGCTTCAGCCAATCTAAACACAGCCGAGGCATCACAAACAACATTAAAAAAAACAGTCGGAGGAAGGAGGAAGGCTTCTGCAGCTGATAAACAATCTTAGTAAGCTTACCAGATGTAAGGAAATGAAACACACAGAGAGAAAAGGTTACTCAAACATTTGGCCCTCTGAGGAACATCGTACATTGAGCGTCAACTTTTTTTTTTTTTCTTCTGCATGAGAATGTGTTGTGAACCCTGAGGCAACCTCATTTGTTTCTTTAAAAGCACTGCTATTTATTTGCTCTGATGAAACAATTGTGGAGTAGCGCCTGCTTCTGAGCCAATGTTGAGGGCTTCAGATACCACAAAGACCTTCACCTCTCTTTCCAGATGAACAGTGAATATTGATAGTGAGATGCGGTGTGTGTATAGAAATGGCAAACTGTGTGTCAAACTATGAGAGCAAACAGAGTCAGCGGGAGGGAAACCACAGGAAAGTCAAGACAAAAGAAACTTCTCTTTTCTAAGAGCAAGTATGTGGAGAAGCCTGGAGGTCAGAGGGAAGAGCTGCTGGTTTGAATCTCTAGCTGGCTTAGTAGGAGGTTGGTGGGAAAGAGAGATGAGATTAACTCTTTACTCTCTCTCTCAAAAATAACTGCTGAGGTGCTTTTGAGCAAGATTCTTAACCCTCCTGTTAAGGGAAGAAGGAAGGAAAGAAGGGAGGAAAGAAGGAAGGGAGGAAGGAAGGCAGGAGAGAAGGAAGGGAGGAAGGAAGGAAGGAAGGAGGAAGGAAAGGAGAGAGCAAGAAAAGGTGGAAGGAAGGAAGAAAGAAAGGAAGGAGTAAGGAAGGAAGGAGGAAGGAACTGAGGGAGGAAGAAAAGGAGGAAGGAAGGAAGGAAAGAAGCAAGGAAGGAAGGAGGAAGGAAAGGAGTAAGGAAGGAAGGAAAGAAGGAAGGAGGAAGGAAAGGAGAGAGCAAGAAAAGGTGGAAGGAAGGAAGAAAGAAAGAAAGGAAGGAGTAAGGAAGGAAGGAGGAATGAACTGAGGGAGGAAGAAAAGGAGGAAGGAAGGAAGGAAAGAAGCAAGGAAGGATGGAAGGAAGCAAGGAAAGAAGTATGGAAGGAGGGGGAAAACAAAATGCATCAGTGTGGAGCTGAAAAGTGTATATATATATATATATATATATTCTTCATATTCCATAAAATAGTGATTGTGAATGTCTTTTTTTTTTTTACCATGAACAGAACACACTCTCAGGCAGCTTCATTAAGGATTACATTTAACATTTCTTAATGATTGTTGAATGTGAATTGGTGTAGAGACTAATTATGACTACTGTATGAGAATATGAAAATAAAACAGGAAGATATTACAGAGACTTCATATTGCCAACTCAGTCTGAATTAACAGGGGAACATATTTATTTGCCAGTTAGTCTGATGTTAGGAGTGATAATCAGATTACATTAGAATGAATTACTTCTTTATATTCAGTGTGATTGAGAGGCTGAGGCTGTCTCACATTGCTTCACCATCTCACTACTACTAGAGAGCATTTCTTTGTTTTTACAATCTCAAACTAAATCCTAATGCTTCAAGACTGGACCCTGGCTCTGCAGCGGATTGTGAGAAATACCCTTATTCAAGTTTGCCTTCTATAATGAATAGACTTTGTGTGCTGCTAGTGCTGTCTGTCTCATATATATCTTTATATATAGGCTAGCTGTGTTTGGGTTTGTTTGCAATTGCAGCTTTAAATCACACCGGTTCATCTCTAAGAACAATTGCAAACACACGTGCTTCACCTCCTGGAATGATGATGTGTTTTTTGCAATGAATTCACAGTTTCCTTCTCTTTTCTCTTTTTTTCCCCCTTTCTCCACATCCCTTCTTCCCCATTGCTGCTACCTGGTGCTTCCTAATCCATCTTTGTGTCTCACCACCACTCCATGTCTACATAAAGGTAAGAAATATGTCTTCTCTAAGCATGTGGAGCCGCTGTACTGGATTTTAACTGGATGTGTGAAGAGGAAGGGAGGAAGGGAGGAAGGAAGGGAGGAAGGAAGAAAGGAAGGAAGGAAAGGAGTAGGGAGGGAGGGAGGAAGGAATGAAAGGAATAGGGAGGGATGGAGGGAGGAAGGAAGGAAAGGAAGGAAGGAAGGAAGGAAGGAAGGAAAGGAGGAGGGAGGGAGAATAGGAGTAGGGAGGGAGGGAGGGAGGGAGGGAGGAAGGAAAGTAAAGGAGATAGGAAGGAAGGAAGGAAGGAAGGAAGGAAGTAAAGGTCTAGGGAGGGAGAGAGTGAGGAAGGAAAGGAGTAGGGAGGGAGGGAGAAAAGGAGAAAGGAAAGGAGGGAAGGAAGGAAGGAAAGGAGTAGGGAGGAAGAAAAGGAGGAAGGAAGGAAGGACAGGAGTAGGGAGTGAGGGAGGGAGGAAGAAAAGGAAGGAAGGAAGGACAGAAGGAAGGAAAGGAAAGATGGGAGGGAGGAAAGGAAATGAGGAAGGAAGGAAGAAAGGAAGGATGTTACCTTGGTTTTCAGGTTGGATAATAACTACTCAGTTAAATCATAACACAGCATTTTAGAAATCCACATGGACGTATGAAAGCAAAGTCAAATCAGATGTGATAGAACAAGATTGTTTTTTTTCTCTATTCTCTAAAACAAGAAATCAAAGCTCCACGACTCCTGGGCAATAATCCTGGGCAATGTGTTTCTTACTTCACTCTTTGCAACTACAATCATCAAACCCCAGGATAGAGCTGAAAAAGCACTTGTTTTTGAGCCCCCCCTCCGACCCCCCTCCTCTTATTAAGAAGTGAAACATTCTTAAATGAATTCTGGGTAGGTTTGAAGTTAATCTCCCTAACCCCCAAGCTCCTCCACAGCCATTAGGAATCAGCCATCAGCCTTGATGCCTTTGAAAACAATCAAAGCTGCTCTTCTGCTTGTGTTGCAGTTGCATCGGCATTTTTCAAGCTCCAAAAAAAAAAAAAAAAAAAAAAAAACTGTAGAGACGAATTTATCAGAACGGATTATCCTTCTGATGCTGCTGTTTTGGAGGGGGGGAAATTAAATGCGTGTGTGAATGGCATTCCTCATCTGGGGGCTTTTGATATTAGCTTTTTTTTTTCTTTTTTTTTCTTTTTTTTGAAGATAAAGACTTAATTGGTACACCATTCAATTTAAAAATAAAAAATTACAGCATCAGCCACGTCAAACTTAGTGAACATGATTAAGCGCCCTCTAAGGCATGCAGTTAGACGACCGCTGTGACTCATCTGTGCTCTGTCACAGTCTCCTTGCTGCTCCTCACTTTATTCTTTTCTATATAGAGCTCTACATCTGCATAGAGCTCTGTCATAGATCATGCTGTGAAACCTAACTCTCCTTTTCTGCCTAGCTATGGAAGGTAAAATGCTAAAACAGGCAAACCTGAGACGCTTGCATAACTGTGAAAGGAAAGGAAAGAATGAAGGAAGGGGAAGGTAGGAGGGAGGGAGGGAGAGAGAGAGAAAGGAAAAGAGGAAAGGAAGAAGGAAGGAAGGATGGGAAGGAGGGAGAAAGGAAAAGAGGAAGGAAGGAAAGAAGGACAGAGGAATGAAGGAATGAAGGAAGGAAGGAAGGTAGGAGGGAGGGAGGAAGGAAGGAAAGAAGGAAGAATGGAAGGGAGGAAGAAAGAAGGAAGGAAGGAAGGAGGGAGGAAGAAGGAAGGAAGGCAGGAAGGTAGGAGGGAGGGAGGGAGGGAGGGAGAAAGGAAAAGAGGAAGGGAGGAAAGAAGGTAAGATGGAAGGGAGGAGGAAGGAAAGGAAAGAATGAATGAATGAAGGAAGGAAGGAAAGGAAAGAATGAAGGAAGGGAGGAAAGGAAAGGAAAGGAAGGAAGGAAGGTAGGAGGGAGTGAGGGAGGGAGGGAGAAAGGAAAAGAGGAAGGAAGGAAGGGAGAAAGGATGGAAGGGAGGAGGAAGGAAGGAAGGAAGGAAAGGAAAGGAAAGGAAAGGAAAGGAAAGGAAAGGAAAGAATGAAGTAAGTCCTCTAAGGGAGGAAAGGAAAGAATGAAGGAAGGAAGGTAGGAGGGAGTGAGGGAGAAGCTAAAAAACTGAGACGCTAGAGTGTGATCAGTAACATATGTGAATGCAGAAAGCCAGTCTCATATACTTTTAGATAACATACTGTATCCTTATGTCTGACCTACCGCATCTCCGCAGCATCACTGTGTAATTTGCGGTGGAGGACAACAGGAAGTCATAAACAAAATAACTGAAGCACTTAACTACGTCTGCCAAGTACAAGCAGTCCCTGGACTCCAAGCAAACACTCTTACAAATATCACACAGAAGTAAAAAAAAACCATACAGAGTTCAATCCTGTAGTTGAGTGTATTTCTACTCCACTATCCGATCACACATTATTATTATTATTATGCAACAATGCAAATTCAATTAGACAGATGCAAGAATAGGATCCAGAAAAAGAAAGAAGAAAGGAATATTCCAGGCTTTCCGTGTGTCTTATCTCCCAAGAGCCTTCCATTTGCAATCCTTGGTCTAATCTCCTTTTTGTTTTAGCTGGCATTGTTCTCCCTTGTGTCCATCACCCTTTTCTACTGCGAGCGTTTATCTCAAATACAGGGACATGTACACAAAAAACACTGTGGGCTGTTTAAAAAAAAAAGGAGGGGGGGGGGGGGGGGGGGGGGGGGGGGGGGTGTAGGAGGGCGATTGGCAATGTGGGACAAGAAGCCTTTGGCCCAGAGAAAATATCTAAGAGCCTCTCTCTTGTCAAAGCTTTGTATTGATTTTCTGAAGGGCCGGCAATGTGGTAGCTATTACCATGCTGGCGCTAGGATGCTGCATTCTTCCTTCTGCACAATCGTAAAAAATGTCATTCATGTCAGCTTTTTAGGTTATGCTGGCATGATATCAGTGCAGACATCAGCCTGCAGCAGTCAGAGGATGGTGCTTCACATCAACACCGAACTCTAGATTAAACACCAGCCATGGACAGACCCCCGAGAAGGGCACCACAGGGACTACTTATTTAAGAAGAAAACCTTTCTGAAAAGCGTCGTGGGGAAGTTAATCTCCCTAACCCGCCAGCTCCACAGCCAGGCATCAGGCATTCCTCTAAAATCGATCAAAGCTGCCTCTCTCTTGCTGCATTGTGTTGCATTGGGATGCCAGAAGTTAGAAATCATATATAGCAGAGCAGATATTCCTCTCGTTGGCTATTTTACTTCCTGTTGCATCATCTACAGAATTATACCCACAATGCAATGCAGCCTATACTATATGATGATGTACACTTGGCTCCTTCTCTCACAATAATGAATTTAACCCTCCTGTCGTCCTCCCGGGTCAAATTGACCCCATCTTTTTTTGACACTTCCTTCTTTCCTTCCTTCCTTCCTTCCCTCCTTCCTTTCTTCCTTCCTCCCTCCCTCCCTTCTTTCCTTCCTTCCTCCCTCTTTCTTTAATTTTCCCTTCGTTCTTCCCCTCCTTCCATACTTCTTTCCTCATTTTCTTCCATCCTTCCTTGCTTGCTTCCTCCTTTCCTTCCTCAGTTCCTTCTCTCCTTACTTCCTTCCTCTTTTCCTACCTCCCTCCCTCCTTACTCCTTCCTTCCTTCCTCCTTACTCCTTTTCTTCCTTCCTCCCTCTCTCCCTCCTTCCTCCTCTCGTTCGTTCGTTCCTTCCTTCCTCTTTACTCCTTTCCTTCCTTCCTTCCTTCCTTCCTTCCTTCCTTCCTTCCTTAATTCCTTTCCTATTTATTTTAATTTCCTTTTTATAATTTATTTCTTTTATTACACCTATTCTACTATTTAATTAATTTATTCACTTATTTATTTTGTCATTTCTAAATAGTTCTAATATTATTTATCTACTATATATTATTTAATTGTTAATGATGAATAAATAAAGTTTAAAAAAAAATAAAAAAAAACCCTATAATGTACACTTGTAAAAGGCCATATATTTAGTGGATAGAGTTAGTGTGTGTATTATATAAGTGAGTGAGGCATCAGTGCATGCCACGAGTCGTAAAGTGTTGCACCAGGAATGTGTACATGACTATATATAGCGTGTGTGAGTGGTTAACACAGGGCGTTGCAGAGAGCGTTGCACTAACTCTAAACTCTTGTTGCAAAAATGCAGCCAGGTCCTTTTTCACCAGATGACTTTGCATTTTTATACATTCATGCTCCCAGTGAAATGAATGTGGAGGCTTCAATTTCTGATTTATGTTTGAATGTATATTTAAGCTGCTGTTCCTCTAAAGGGCTACTTCCTCTTTTGCCCAGAATTGGCATATATAATAATAGAGTGAAATCAGAGCTTTTATTTTGTTAAGCTCTAAAGGAACGAAACTGATTTAAACACATTTAGACTTCATATTTTCAGACCCATTTAATTCCTCGATAGATGGACTTCGAGGCACTTTTGTCTTTTTAAGCTTGTTTCCCAATTTATAATTATGATTCTGATGTTGAAGCTGGGATTTACATTAATTCCAGTGTGACATGAATGCAGCATTATCAGCGAGGTGGACACAAAAAATCTGGAGCAGTTTTTAAAAAATGCTCAAATGATATTTTTTACACTGGAAACTGAAGTTTAAATGGTAAATAGTAAATGGAAGGAAGGAAGGAAGGGAGGGAGGGAGGAAGGAAGGAAGGAAGGGAGGAAGAAAGAAGGAAGGGAAGGAAGGAAGAATGATGGAAGGAAGGAAGGAAGGGAGGGTGGAAGAAAGAAGGAAGGGAAGGAAGAAGGAAGGAAGGAAGGGAGGGAGGAAGAAGGAAGGAAGGAAGGAAGGAAGGAAGGAAGGAAGGAAGGAAGGAAGGAAGGAAGGAAGGAAGGAAGGAAGAGTCAAAACAGACAGGGTCAATTTGACCCGGGAGGACGACACGAGGGTTAAAAACTGTAGACGTCTCTCTGTCTAGTTTAGCACTAGATTGAGAGCTGAGAATGTGCTGTCTCATGAAGCAACGTCAAATGAATAATTCATAATTGATATGTTATTGGATAGCCTCATTTTTAAATATAATATTCATACTGATTACCAAAATATGAAGTATTTCCAAAACAGGGCTCGGAATGAAAATAAACTGTGAATTAGGTTAGAAAGTCTCTCTCTGCCATCATTATCATATTGGTTGTTGAATTATTAGCTTGTTTCAGTTTGACCCACATTTCATTTCTAATCAATAAAAGTCACGTTGTGTGAGTTTTATGCCCGTCATGCAGCGGCCCAAGCTAACACGAGTTAGCTTATCCCACATGACTTCACCCAAAGACTTTAACTTTTTCAGCTACTGAGCTAGTGAGTTCCTGCCTTCCTTCCTATGTCCTTCTGTCCTTCCTTCCTTCCCTTTCCTCCCTTCCCTTTCCTCCCTTCCCTCTTTCTTCCTCCCTTCCTTCCTTCCTACTACCGTCCTTCCATCCTTCTTTCTTCTGTCCTTCCTTCCTTTCCTTTCCTCCCTTCCCTCCATCCTTCCCTCCTCCTTTCCTTCCTTCTTCCTCCCTTCTATCCTTTCCTTCCTTCCTCCCTACTACCGTCCTTCCATCCTTCTTTCCTCTGTCCTTCCTTCCTTTCCTTTCCTCCCTTCCCTCCATCCTTCCTTCCTCCTTTCCTTCCTTCTTCCTCCCTTCTATCCTTTCCTTCCTTCATACCTTCCTTCCTTCCTTCTTTCCTATGTCCTTCTGTCCTTCCTTCCTTTCCTTTCCTCCCTTCCTTCCCTCTTTCTTCCTCCTTTCCTTCCTCCCTGCTTCCATCCTTCTTCCTTCCTTCCATCCTTTCCTTCCTTCTTTCCTTCCTTCTTCCTTCCATCCTTCCTTCCTCATTTCCTCCCTTCTTTCCTTCTTTATTCCTCCCTTCCATCTCTTCCTTCCTTCCTTACTTCCTTACTTCTTTCTTTTCCAGCCACTAACTACTTTCTTGATTCCACCCTGGATTTTCTATTAATCTATTATAATAGTTTGTTCAGGGGGGGGGGGGGGGGATCTTTGTGTGTTTGAGCTTGTAGTGAAATAAGCCTGCAGTGTCTGATGAAAGCACGCCTCTTCTTTATTGAAAGACTTAATCTAATGGTGATTCACTGATTCAGACTCCCAGTTGTTGCAGAAGTGAAGGTGAAGCTGAAGATTTTTTGGGGGGAGATGATTGAACGACTGACAGGGTGACTTGTGCTTCTGGTCCCTGCTAAAAATACCCCAGTGTTATTCTTCAGCAGCACAGTGATGGATATGGCCCAGATGTTGTGTTTTTTCTTCCTCTGCATTTCTCCTTCACACAAAAAAATAAAATACTCTGGAGCAGTCAAAACACTGTGTTACTATTCTACCAGCACAACTTTCAGCTGAGTTTAGTAGCAGTCTCCTTTCTAAGACTAGTTTTAGAGTCAGGAGACAACATATTTCTCTTCAATAATATATTTATTTCAGTTTTTACATAGATATACAAAGCACACAGACATACATATTCAAACAATATACAATATTGGAAGGAAGGGAAGAAGAGAGGGAAGAAGGAAGGATGGAACGGAAGGAAATGAGGTAGGGAGGAAGGAAGGAAAGGTGGGAGGAAGGAAGGAAGGAAAAGTGGGAGGAAGGAAGGATGGAAGGGAGGAAGAAGGAAGGGAGGAAAGAAAAGAATGAAGGACGGAAGGTAGGAGGGAGGGAGGGAGGGAGGAAGGAAGGAAGTAAGGGAAGGGGGAGGAAGGGAGGAAATGAAAGAAGGAAGGAAGGAGGAAGGAAGGGAAGAAGAATGAAAGAAAGAAGGAAGGATGGAAGGGAGGAAGAACGAAGGGAGGAAAGGAAAGGAAAGGAAAGAATGAAGGAAAGAAGGAAGGATGCAAGGGAGGAAGAACAAAGAAAGGAAAGGAAAGTAGGAGGGAGGGAGAGAGAGAGAGAAAGGAAAAGAGGAAGGGAGGAAGGAAGGGAAGAAGGAAAGGAAAGGACAGGAAAGGAAAGAATGAAGGAAGGAAGGTAGGTAGGAGGGAAGTAGGGAGAGAGAAAGGAAAAGAGGAAGGAAGGAAAGAAGGACAGAGGAAAGAAGGAATGTAGGAAAGAAGGAAGGAAGGAAGGAAAGGAGGGAAGTTAAATTACAGCATTTTTAGACATGTGTTACCCGTCTGTGTTTGGGCTAACTTCCACGCTTTACTTGACACGACATATTGAAATAACGTCCTGTTGTCTCCATAAATAAACTTCCTTTACTCTCTGTGAGCTCTGAGAGTCATTTCTACTTGATTATCAGCAGATGCTCAGCAGGGTCGTTGATTGGTGTCATGGTAGCAAGCAGTGAGTGCATGATGGGAATGGGTTAGCATACACTGTGTCGTCTGCAGCTCCCCCCCCCCCCCCCCCACCCCGAGAGAGAGAGAGAGAGAAAAGTAGCTGTCATCACCAGCTGACACCTGACCAGGCCTCTCAGAGCAAGCCAAACTGCAGCGTCCAATTAAAGAACATCCAATGCTTGTACTTCAGTCTCATCACACTTCATTCTCTTCCTTCTCATAACTGTTCTCATCTTTTTGCCCTCCTTCCTTTCCCACTTCCTCTCCTTTTACATAAACTTACCCTTCCTCAGTCTCCTTCTTATGAGGTTGCTTTCACACCTGTGAAAAGGAAGGAAAGAAAGGGGGAAGGAAATAAGGGAGGATGAAGGAAGGAAAGGAGGAGGGAATGAAGGAAGGAAGAAAATAGGAAGGAAAGGAGGGAGGGAGGGAGGAAGGAAAGAAAGGAGGGAGGGAGGAAGGAAAGAAAAGGGGAAGGAAGGAAAGGAGGAAGCAAAGGAGGAAGAAGGAAGGAAAGAAGGGAGGAGGGAGGGAAGGAAGGAAGGAATGAAAGGGGGAAGGAAGGAAAGGAGGAAGAAGGAAGGAAGCAAGGAAAGAAGGACGGAAGGAGGGAAGGAAAGAAGGAGTGAGGGGGAAGGAAGGACGGACAGAAGGAAGAAAGGGTCAATTTGACCCCGGAGGACGATACGAGGGTTAAATAGAGACTTTTTTAAAAATGCAACACAAAAAACTCTACAAGGTAAGGAAGGAAGAAGGAAGGAAAGGAGGAAGGAAGGAAGCAGAAAGACTAGATAGTTCCCTAGCACACCGAGCCAAAGCAAGGTCAGTGCAGGAAGTAGAGCAGCAGCAGCAGCAGAGATACAGTACAGCTGCAGCCGTGCATTAACAGCAGCCACTTTTCAAACTTTGACAAAACCCATTGACCTGTTCCAAAGGCAGATGGAGGCGAGATGACAGCACTAAATTATAGCGGGACACTTTTAATTTGCATGTCTGTTCTCCCTTGGAAAACAGCTGTTTGTTTGGAGTGTGTAGATCTGTCCTGCTGGTACTGAGCCAGTCATCCTGATTCTGTCACTTGAACAATTTTTTAGAGGTGAGAAAAAGAGAATTGAGCAAGTTTTTGTACACTGACGGCAACAATCTGGGAAAATACCGACTTTTTCTAAACCACTTGAATGCATCGTGTTACAAAACTTGATTTTTTTTGTGATTATAATAATAACAACGAGTGAATTCCAAGTTTACTTATTCTTTTTTATGTAACCTTCGTGTCTGTTTTGACTCTTCCTTCCTTCCTTCCTTCCTTCCTTCCTATGTCCTTCTGTCCTTACTTCTGTCCTTCCCTCTTTCTTCCTCCCTTCCTTCTTCCCTGCTACCGTCCTTCCATCCTTATTTCCTCTGTCCTTTCTTCCTTTCCATTCCTCCCTCTTTCTTCCTCCCATTCTCTTTTCCTTCCTTCTTCCTCCCTTCCATCCTTTCATTCCTTCTTCCTTCCTTCCTTCCTTCCTTCTTTCCTATGTCCTTCTGTCCTTCCTTCCTTTCTTGTCCTCCCTTCCTTCCCTCTTTCTACCTCCCTTCCTTCCTCCCTGCTACCGTCCTTCCATCCTGCTTTCCTCTGTCCTTCCTTCCTTTCCTTTCCTTTCCTCCCTTCCTTCCCCCTTCCTTCCTCCCGGCTACTGTCCTTCCATCCTTCTGTACTCTGTCCTTCCTTCCTTCCATCCTTCCTTCCTTCCTTCCTTCCTATGTCCTTCGTTCCTTCCTCCCTTCCTTCCTCCCTGCTACCATCCTTCCATCCTTCTTTCCTCTGTCCTTTCTTCCTTTCCTTTCCTCCCTTCCTTCCCTCTTTCTTCCTCCCTTCCTTCTTCCTCCCTTCCATCCTTTCCTTCCTTCCTTTCATCCTTCCTTCCTTCCTTCTTTCTTTCTTCCTCCCTTCCATCCTTCCTTCCTCCTTTCCTTCCATCCTTCTATCTTTCCTTCCTCCCTTCCTTCCTTCCTTGACTCGAGGACAACAGGAGGGTTAACTTAAATCCATCGTGTTACAAAACTTTCATTTACAGGAGTTTATTTGACATGTATTACATTTTTTGTGATTATAATAATAACAACGAGAGAATTCCAAGTTTACTTCTTCTTTTTTTATTTAACTAAACAACCCTCTCCAACTCTTTCTAAATACCGTAGTCACTCTCACTTAACATGGGTAAGAAAAGATTTCCAAATGGTCATGGCCATAATTTATGATGAATGTTACACTAAGGGCCCTGGAGGCAAATTAGAAAATTATACAATGCATGCCTACGTTAGTGAGCTGCATACATTATAATAATTTGAGCTCCAAGTAATTTGTGAATGTAATACACACTGGACCCATTTCTGATTGCACTGTCGCTGTTACTCATACTGTATCTCAGCAGATTGTCCATCAAAAAGTAGAGGGAAGGTGACAAGTACACATCCGTTGTGCAGAATAACACATTCACGCTGCCGTTAATGAAAGAAAAGCTCCTGCTACACAGCCAACATTCACCCATATTCAGTCATATGTATTCATAGAGCGATCCCTCTATAGATGTATAAAAGAGTAGATGGTCTGTTTACACAAATCACTCTGGCGCCTGCATATACTATAGTCTTATCATATGTCACACGTCTGATGCTATCCCGCAATGAAACTCGAGGACTGTGTTTATTACCAATGTATGTACTGTGTATGTCAGAGGAGTCAAACTCATTTTCATTCAAGGGCCACATACAGACCAATTTGATCTCATGTGGGCCGTATCATTAAAAATATGGAGGGAAGGAAGGAAGGAAGGAAGGAAGGAAGGAAGGAAGAAGGGAAGGAAAAGAAGACACAAAGGAAAGATGGAAGGAAGGAAGGAAAAAAGAAAGGAAGGAAGGAAGGAAGGATGGGAGGGTGGGAGGAAGGAAAAGAAGACACAAAGGAAAGATGGAAGGAAGGAAGGAAGGAAAAGAAGACACAAAGTAAAGATGGAAGGAAGGAAGGAAAAAAGAAAGAAAGGAAGGAAGGAAGGAAGAAGGGAAGGAAAAGAAGACAAAGGAAAGATGGAAGGAAGGAGGGAAAAAGGAAAGAAAGGAAGGAAGGAAGGAAGAGAGGGAGGGATGGAGGGAAGGAAGGAAGGAATGAGGAAGGAAGGAAAAGAAGACACAAAGGAAAAATGGAAAAAAGAAAGAAAGAAAGGGAGGGAGGAAGGAAGGAAGAAAGGAAGGAAGGAAGGAAAAGAAGACAGGAAGGAAAGAAGGAAAAAAAGAAAGAAAGAAAGAAAGGGAGGGAGGAAAGACCAAAGGAAGGAAGGAAGGAAGGAAGGAAGGAAGGAAGGAATAGAAGACAGGAAGGAAAGGAAGAAAGGAAGGAAGGACAGAAGGTAGGACAGATGGACGGAAGGAAGACAGGGAGGAAGGAAGGAAAACAGACAGGAAGGAAAGTGGGCCGGATTGGATTCCTTGTCGGGCCGGTTCTGGCCCACGGGCCGCATGTTTGACACCCCTGATGTATGTGATATTGGGTTTTTGAGTCTTGCAGGAAACAGACATGATTTTTCCACTTTGTGATCAGAATACAAATGTCTGGACTCAGCTAGATGAACTCAGCTAGTTGGCTGAAGCTTGTTGCCTGATCTGCTCTGGGCTCTGGGCTGCCACCAAATACTGAGTGCTGGAAATGTCTAAATTTATTTGAAGGTAAATTTGACAGTGATTTGTCAACTGTTTAGGGATGTTAGCTAATTTAGGCAAGGTAGCTTTATTTCATACCCAGGGGCAACTCCATGTGCTTTACATAAAAATAAATATTTAACAGTAAGAATGGAAAGCATCAAAACATACAATAAAAAAAAAATTAAAAACTTAATAGTTAGAAAAAAGTATTTTCTTTTATTTTGAAATTGGATTAACTTAACATACAAAGAAAGTTTTATATTAGATAGATAGATAGATAGATAGATAGATAGATAGATTAAAATATCTTCTTTTCTTTTATTTTGAAATTGGATTAATTTAACATACAAAGAAAGTTTTATATTAGATAGATAGATAGATAGATAGATAGATAGATTAAAATATCTTCTTTTCTTTTATTTTGAAATTGGATTAATTTAACATACAAAGAAAGTTTTATATTAGATAGATAGATAGATAGATAGATAGATAGAGATCAGTAAAAACAATTATTTTCTTTTATTTTGAAATTTGATTAACTTAACATACAAAGAGAGTTTTATGATTGATGGATAGATGGATAGATAGATAGATAGATAGATAGATAGATAGATAGATAGAGCAGTATAAGAATATAATGAACAAACTATACATAATAAAATAGCAATAGCAATTAAATATATCATAAAATAATGATTTGCATTAAAATCATTAAAATGACATACAGTGCAAAGGAAAGATTAAAATTTAAAATGTTTTAAAGAGAGCTCAATGAAAAGAGAAATGTTTTTAACCTTGATTTAAAAATGTTCACATTTGGGATTGATTTCAGTTCTCTTAGTAGTTTGATCCAGTTGTGTGCAGGATGATCACTAAATGCTGCTTCACCATGTTTAGTGTGGCCTGTGAAACAGCAGTAAGAGCATCTCTCTCTTCTCTGAGTCAAACTCATTATGATGATGTAGTCAGGGCATCATTTGACATATTTGTTTTAGAGATTTATTTATTTTTGGATCACTCAGAAAGTATGAGTGATTTAATGAACATGATATTTGTAGAGGACAGTTGGTTTCCACCCACACTTCCATCACCTGCGTCATTAAATTATAACTTAGAGGACAGAGAGAAATCAATTAAGTAGACCTCAGACATGCTCCTTGGGAAATGTTTTTACTAAATGAATCAACTCCATATGACTCACAAGCTGTAAACAAGTATAGTTTTATATGATGATCACACACCAGATGATATTTGATTGGATACATTTATGTATAGGTTATATATGTTTTACAGGCAGAGAGAGGAGAGAGCAATATAAATGATCTCCAGTTTATACAAACATCATAAACATCAAGAAAAGCCCAAATATTAAGTGTTAAAAAACTCATCTTTCCCCCCATCCTTCCTTCCTTCCTTCCTTCCTTCCTTCCTTCCTTCCTTCCTTCCTTCCTTCCTTCCTTCCATCCTTCCATCTTCTCCTTCCTCCTTTCCTTCCTTTTCCTCCCTTCCAACCTTTCCTACCTTCTTTCCTTCCTTCCATCCTTCCTTCCTCCTTTCCTCCCTTCTTCTTCCTTCCTTCCATCCTTCCTTCCTCCTTTCCTTCATTCTTCCTCCCTTCCATCCTTTCCTTCCTTCTTCCTTCGTTCCATCCTTCGTTCCTCCTTTCCTCCCTTCTTCCCTTCCTTCTTCCTCCCTTTCATCCTTCCTTCCTTCCTTCCATTCTTCCTTCCTCCTTTCCTTCCTCCCTTCCTTCCTTCCTTTCCTTTCCTCCCTTCCTTCCCTCTTTTTTCATCCCTTCCTTCCTCCTTTCCTTCCATCTTCTTCCTTCCATGTGTTTGGATATGTACAGAAATCCTATTGAAAAGCAAAAAAAAAAAAGAACAAGTCTTATTTTTTTACATAAAATTTTGCATAATCCAACTTTACAACCAGGTGTTTAGAAAACATGAGCGAATCATAGTCAAGTGTCCTTATGAGCAGCCTGCTTCAGTTTACTGTCTCCACCTGCCACCTTGTTAAGCTGTTTTTTCCCCCTGAAGCCCTGCTCATTGCATCCTACAGTATTCATAGGAGTACTAGAGATGCAGGTGTTTCCATAGCAACTGCAGTGCAGTCAATGGCAACTGGGCTACGTTAGGGCCTGGTGGCTGTAATGTGTGTGTGTGTGTGTGTGTATGAGTGCGGTGTGTGTGGGTGTCTGAGAGTAATTGTGAGAGAATGACACAGAAAGACAGGAGAGACTAAAAAACACTTCAGTTTGTGTCTGATTTTTAACTAAAAGTAGGTTAATAGCCTTTAGCTTGAAGCTTGGTCACACATATGGACATGCACATACATAATAACCATGACATGATATTGGTGGAAAGCAAGAAAAGCAAAAAAATAAGTAAAGTGAGATATATAATGTAGTCCAAATGGAAACTGTCTTGTGCTAACGCTAAGCTTTTAGGTTTGTGGTCTGTGTCAGTGCTGCATTCAGTCTGCTAACTTTATGCATGAAGCTTTTTACTGATGCTACAACCCTTTGTTGCTCTTCACCATATGATTGCTTATGACATTACCACATGCCAGGATTATCCTAACAAACATGTTGTGTTAATCACCTTAGCAAACAGACAGAGTGTCAAGAAAGAGGTGGACTCGCACAGACAACAGACAATCCCCCCCCCCCCCCCTTCATGAAAACACTGTTGAAGCATACATGGGATTAGCAGGGAAAAAAAGATGACATCATCATTATGGATAGGAGATAGGAGCTTCATACTCTATTGCAGGGGCGTCAAACTAATTTTCAATCAAGGGCCACATACCGCCCAAAAATGGAAGAAAGGGATGAAGGAAGAAAGGAAGGAAGGAAGGAAGGAAGGCAGGAAGGACAGAATGAAGGAAGGAAGGATGGAAGGATCGTAGAAGGAAGGACGGAAGGATGGACAGGTAGAAGGAAGGACAGAATGAAGGAAGAAAGGGAGGAAGGAAAGATGGAAGGAAGGAAGGAGGGAGGGAAGAAAAGAAGAAAAGAGGGAAGGAAGGAAGGAAGAAAGGAAGGAAGGAAGGGGGAAGGAGGGAAGACAGGAAGGAAAGATGGATGGAGATAAGTAAGGAAGGAAAAGAACACAGGAAGGAAAGTGGGCCGGATTGGACTCCTCAGCGGGCCGGTTCTGGCCCACGGGCCGCATGTTTGACACCCCTGCTCTATTGTAATATAGTTTTACTGCAGCTGGTAAATACCACCCCAGGAATAATTGAGCTGGGGATTTTTTTTTTTTTTCTTTCAACATCTATGAGAGATTTAGTAATGACATGTTAAACAGCGCTTTCCACCACGATCATCAACTCGGCATTAGTGAATGTCTTTTGAAAGGATGGTTTCACTCAAGTTTCCATCGACATGTAGAATCTAGACGAGAAGTATTTAAGTTGTTCTGGATACTTGTGGTGAACCAAGACACTTTAGACACTTAATGTTGACTGTTCTTTTTTTATTTGTATATTTACCATCTGTATACCCGAATGTTAGAAGCACTGACAAATTGTATTTCAAGTCATTTGAAGCATCTGCAATCAGCTTGTTTTATTAAAACAATGCATCAAATGGCGCCGCGTAATGTGAGAGGAGTTGCTCGTTGTGGTGAGCCACGAGAGCGATATCATCTGACGCTGCGGCTCCTCTCAGCTTTATGTAACTTTAGAGTGAGTTTCAGCTCATTCTCTTTAGCTGCCCTGCCCCCCAACTTTACTCTTTTTGGTTTTATTCTTTCTGTTCACGACCACAGTAGGATATGTCACAGAGACCAAAACAGAGTTAAAAAATGATGAATGTTGGATTTACATTCATCATATGGCCAGAAACACAACTTCAAATGAATGAAAATGTTGCTCAATAACAAGTTTGCTGCGTTCACACTGCAAGCCAAAATCCGATTTTCAGCCCATCTAGATTGGACCCAGGTGGCTCTCATGAAGTCTGAACAGTCATAAATCACATGAGATCTGATTTTTCACCTTTGGGAGGAAGTTTCAAATCTCATTTGGACAGATGTGTCTGAGTCTGAACAGCTCCAAACACTCATATCAGATTTGACTGTCCGTGACGTCTCTCTACATCTCTACTCTACGTCACTCTATGTGACACCAGACCCGCTTATTCCATTTGATGTTGCTAGGTGATATCACTGGAGGCAACGGAGGACGTAAACATCAGTCCATGGACAGAGGACCAAACCAAAATTTAATCTCGAGGGTTTGTTGTTGCTGTCGCTGTCGCCATTATATGACATCACACAATACATGCTAGATGACGCCTCCACTCTGACAGCGTTGCCACGGCAACCTGTCAGATTGGTCATTAATGTGGCCCAGTCTGAACAGAGCCAAATCCCATTTGGACACTTGCTAAAAACAGTGTGGACAGCCGGGCCTAAAAATCAGATTTGAGAAGGAATCAGATTTGCCTGCAGTGTGAACGCAGCTCAAGTGACCAGCAAAATTAGTTATTACAGTTTTAAGTAGACACTTTTTAAAAAATGCAACACACAAAACTCTGCTAGGTAACCATCAAATCACAAAAAGTATAATGCTGTTAAGTAAATTCATCCCAGTCCTGCTGTTTTCTGCTCAGAACATGCTAAGTATAGTTACTAAAGTCATACAGCTCCAGATATCCAGCAACAGGCAGCACTAAGTTTGTCGTTCCATAACTGTTTTCTCCGCTTGTTGTCGTAGCGACCACAAAAGGCAAGCCTCTAAACTTATCCGATTGGACATTACGTTGGGTGCTTTTCAGTTCTGAGTTGAAGTTTTTTTGCAATTCTGCTGCAGAAACGCGAGGCATACAAAGCGGAAAAGGGTCGCTAAGCAACTCAAAAACCTTCATTCTCATTTAGAGCAGTTGCAAAAAGCGCTGCACCTGATGTGAGCCTAACAAATTACTTTTTCTTTTGGATTTGCATGTTTTATTATTTATTTCCACAGGTATCACTCATTAAATGTAAATGTGTGTGTGTGTGTGTGTGTGTGTGTGTGTGTGTGTGTGTGTGTGTGTGTGAATGTGTGTGTGTGAAATGTATTGGGAAACAGCCAGGAAGCAGATACGAGTGAGGCATGTAGTCTCCCCCTAGTGAGATGAATGAGGTGGATTCTTCTTGACAAGTAGATGATATCTGCTTTCCCCCTAGTGGATTTACAGCAGGGTTGCTCTCAAAGAGGCGGAAGGATTAGATGGCCCACCAGCAGACAGGAACTAGCGATAAGTAAAAAAAAAATAAGGCTGTAGTTTTTAACTGCCTCTGTAATGGGTTAGGAAGACTTTTGCTTGATGTGTGGTTGGATAGAAACTGACAGTAATCATATTGCACATGTGAGGTGAGTGTGCATCTGGGGCTGCGATATAAATTATTTAACCCTCATGCTGTCCTCGAGTCAAAGTAGGAAGGGAGGAAGAAGGCAGGATGGAAGAAGGAAGAAAAGTAGAGAGGAAGGTAGGAAGAAGGAAGGATGAAAGGAGGGAGGGAGGAAGAAGGAAGGAAAGGAGGAAGGAAGGGAGGATGGAAGGAATGAGGGAGAAAGAAAAGCAGAAGGGAAGAAGGAAAGGAAAAGCGGAAGGGAGGAAGAAGGAAGGATGGAAGAACAGAGGAAAGAAGGAAGGTAATGGGGAAGAAAGAAAGAGGAAGGGAGGGAGGGAGGGAGGGAGGGAGGATAGAAACTGACAGTAATCATATTGCACATACTGTAGGTGAGTGTGCATTTGGGGCTGCGTTATAAATTATTTAACCCTCCTGTTGTCCTCGAGTCAAGATAAGAAGGCAGAAAGAAGGAAGGGAGGAAGGGAGGAAGGGAGGAGGAAGAAAGGTAGGAAGAAGGAAGGGAGGAAGAAGGAAGGATGGAAGGAATGAGGGAGAAAGAAAAAGTGGAAGGGAGGAAGGAACGAAACAAGGACAGAGGAAAGAAGGAAGGTAATAGGGAGGAAAGAAAGAGAGAAGGGAGGGAGGGAGGGAGGAACGAACGCAAGAAGGACAGAGGAAAGAAGGAAGGTAATGGGGAGGAAAGAAAGAGGGAGGGAGGGAGGGAGGGAGGGAAGGAAAGAAGGAGGGAAGAAAGGGGGAGGGAGGGAGGAAGGACAGAAGTATGGAAGGAAGGAAGGGAGGAAAGAAGGACTGACAGAAAGATGGAAGGAAGGAGGGAAGAAAGGGGGATGGAGGAAGGAAAGAAGGAAGGGAGGAAAGAGAGGAAGGAAAGAAGGAGAGAAGGTGGGAGGGAGGAAGGACGGACGGGCGGACGGAAGGAAGGAAGGAAGGAAAAGCGGAAGGGAGGAAGGAAGGAAGGACAGAAGGAAGGAAGGAAGGATGGATTCTGGCTTATCTGGAGGCAAGGGAAAAGTCAGATGATGTCATTATAGAGTGACGATAGCATAGAGAGGTGACTTTAGTGGATGTACAGGATTGTTTTTTCCTGATTGTTCCCTATCCAGAGTTTCAGATCAGAAAACACTTCTATGTGTTGTTCTCAAGGGCAAATGTTGTTTGTTTTATTTGTCTTATTTTCACCTGCTCAGCCAGAACGTTAATTGTGTTATAGTGCCGAGGCTCAAAGCTAGCTTATCTCAGCAGATACTCACCAGATTTCAATGGACTTTAGTTTGGACGTTCCCGGTCCCCATAGAGATGGACAAAGTACAATTCAAGGCCGGTAAAATTAACAGTGTGTGCTATATATATATATATATATTTTTTTTTTTGCTGCCATAAAAATAAAGCCTGCAGTCTTACTTCATCATGCAATTAAAGATTAGTTGCAGCTGATTGACAATGAGTCATATTAATTTACAGCGTTAATAATTCATTTTCTCTTCTTAAAACTATTCTTCTATTCTCAGATAAGTCTTTACCTGTGAACTGGTAAATTGGGTATTGTCATCTTCACCTCTTTTATTTTATTTTATTTTTTGACTGTCTTCAATTCAATTCCAGTGACAGTAAAAAAAAAAGAAAAAAAAAGTCTCTATTAAATCTAAAATTTGCTTTCTGCAACATTAAGATACCCCATTTTGTGCTGCTGATGTACCCATGGGTCTTGTTAAAATTACATCAGTACAAATGACTACCAGAAAATAACTTTGCCCTCAATAGCTCTGTCAAGCACTTCTGAAGAAGCAGAGGTAGAAATATGAAGGCACTATTAAAGAAATAATTAGGGTAAAAAGAAGAGAATAGCAAACTGGGAATGAGAAATGAAGAAAAATCACTGTTGCTATAGCAGGTTGTCCACATGTCTGTCTTTCTATTGCTAAAACTGACCCAAACCATCTCACTGCTTTTGTGTCTGGTCTTCAAATTGGACTGAAGATTCAAACATGTCATGTCCAAGGAATGTGGCTTTGGTTGGCATTCTGGTTCAGTTTGAGCAATAAATCAGAGTGAAGAGGCCCATGTGCAAAGGCAGTGGGGTTAACTGGCTAGCTTGCTACATAAAGGGCAGAGTCTGAAGGCCAGAGGAAGGAAGGAAGGAAGGAAGGAAGGAAGGAAGAAAGAAGGAAGCAAAGGAGGGAGGGAGGAAGGAAAGAAAGGGTGAAGGTAGGTAGAAGGAAGGAAAGGAGGAAGCAAAGGAGGATGAAGGAAAGAAAGAAGGAGGGAGGGAAGGAAGGAAGGAAGGGGGAAAGGAAAGAAGCAGTGACCGGGAAGGAGGGACAAAAGGAAGGAAGAAAGGGTCAAGTTGACCCGGGAAGACGATATGAGGGTTAAATAGAGACTTTTTAAAAAATGCAACACACTAAACTCTGCTCGGGAGGGAGGAAGGGAGGAAGGAAGGAAGGAAGGAAGGAAGGAAGGAAGGAAGGAAGGAAGGAAGGAAGGAAGGAAGGAAGGAAGGAAGGAAGGAAGGAAGGAAGGAAGGAAGGAAGGAAAGGAGGGAGGAATTGTAGCTTTAAATCAGACCGGTTAATCTCTAAGAACAATTGCAAACACACGTGGTTGACCTCCTGGAATGATGTGTTTTTTGCAATACATTCACAGTTTCCTTCTCTTTTCTCTTTTTTCCCCCTTTCTCCACATCCCTGCTTCCCCATTGCTGCTACCTGGTGCTTCCTAATCCATCTCTGTGTCTCACCACCACTCCATGTCTACATAAAGGTAAGAAATATGTCTTCTCTAAGCATGTGGAGCCGCTGTACTGGATGTTAACTGGATGTGTGAAGAGGAAGGAAGGAAGGAAGGAAGGAAGGAAGGAAGGAAGGAAGGAAGGAAAGAAGGAAGGAAGGAAGGAGGGAGGAAAGAAAGGGGGAAGGAAGGAAGAAGGAAGGAAAGAAGGAAAGAAGGAAGGAGGGAGGGAAGGAAGGAAGGAAGGATGGGAGGGAGGGAGGGAGGGAGTGAGTGAGGTAGGAAGGAAGGAAGGGATGGAGGGAAGGGGGAAGGAAGGAAGGAAGGAAAGAAGGAAAGGAAGGAGGGAAGGAAAGAAGGAGGGAGGGAAGGAAAGAAGGAGTGTGAGGGGGAGGGAAGGAAGGAAGAAAGGGTCAATTTGACCCGGGAGGACGATAAAGGAGGATTAAATAGAGACTTTTTAAAAAATGCAACACACCAAACTCTGCTAGGTGAAGAGGCCCATGTGGAAAGGCAGCGGGTTAACTGGCTAGCTTAGCATAAAAGGCAGAGTCTGAAGGCCAGAGATGCTTAGTGAACAGATTCATTTGGCATCTATTTATCAGGTATCCACTGATCCGCTTTTTAGTGATATGCGTAGGTGTAAAATGTATTAAATGGAAAATTCCACCCACCCTCAAAAACCCCCATCCCCATCCTTAGATATCAGTCGGGGATGTTCATGAGCTATACTCTGATGAAGAGTTGTAATGTGCTTTCATGTTGACAACATTTTCCCTCAGTGCCTCATCTACATCTGCTTCAGTTGCTCATTTTTGCAGCACGCCTCACACATGCAAAGGGAAGGGAGTGACAACGATAGAACAGAAACAGTGATATGGATAATTACAGCAATAGTTAAGAGTTTCTAGTCAGGAAAGAGTGAAGCTGGCATGCCTTAGGGCCTCGCTGGCTTAAGCTCCTTTCTGAAGCCCCTACAGAAAATCTCTTCTGATCTGAACTTGTAAAAATCCTTCATCCCTTCATGGCTCCTCAGAACTGCAGTTTGTAGGTGGTGTGAAGAGGTTTAAAAACATAGACTCATGCTTTTATTTATTCATTTATTTATTTATTTTTTTATGTATCGGCTTGGTTACTTTGGCAACGTAATTGGTACGGAGGTGGCTGGGTTGGACAGTGGGCATGCGACCAGAGATCAAGGTTTTGCAACAAAGGGCCGTATTTGGTATTTTCCGAGGAAGCGGCACAAACGACTGTCACAAGCAGCTCTCTGACTGTAATTTACTGACCTTGAAAGTCAGGTTTGTGCATCTGTGTGGTATTTCGGCGACCAGCGTAGAGGGGAAGAAAGGGGCACACAGTTGGAAAGTTCAATCAAATGAATTAGTTGTATTTCTGTTGAACTTTGATGTTGTCTTGACAACAGACGTCACACAGAAGCATATCTACTAAAAGGTGCGATATGAATGAACTGCTGCTTTTGTCCTATTTTCCCCCAGCCTTATGTTCCTTCAGTCCTATGTTCCCTCAGACCTATGTTCCCTCAGTCCTATGTTCCCTCAGCCCTATGTTCCCTCAGTTCTATGTTTCCTCAGCCCTATGTTCCCTCAATCCTATGTTCCTTCAGCCCTATATTCCTTCAGTCCTGTTCCCTGAGCCCTATGTTCCCTCAGCTCTATGTTCCCTCAGTTCTATGTTTCCTCAGCCCTATGTTCTCTCAGCCCTATATTCACTCAGTCCTATGTTCCCTCAGCCCTATTTTCCCTCAGCCTTATGTTCCTTCAGTCCTATGTTCCCTCAGACCTATGTTCCCTCAGTCCTATGTTCCCTCAGCCCTATGTTCCCTCAGTTCTATGTTTCCTCAACCCTATGTTCCCTCAATCCTATGTTCCTTCAGTCCTATGTTCCCTGAGCCCTATGTTCCCTCAGCCCTATGTTCCCTCAGTTCTATGTTCCCTCAGCCCTATATTCCCTCAGTCCTATGTTCCCTCAGCCCTATGTTCCCTCAGCCCTATGTTCCCTCAGTCCTATGTTCCCTCAGTCCTATGTTCCCTCAGCCCTATGTTCCCTCAGCCCTATATTCCCTCAGTCCTATGTTCCCTCAGCCCTATGTTCCCTCAGTCCTATGTTCCCTCAGTCCTATGTTCCCTCAGCCCTATGTTCCCTCAGTCCTATGTTCCCTCAGCTCTATGTTCCCTCAACCCTATGATCCCTCAGCCCTATGTTCCCTCAGTCCTATGTTCCCTCAGCCCTATGTTCCCTTAGCCCTATGTTCCCTTAGCCCTATGTTCCCTCAGCCTTATGTAACATAGGTCCTAATTTGGTAGAAAATCCTTGAGGGAACATAAAACTGGGGGAACATAGTGATGAGGGAACAAAGGGATGACACCAAACAGGGAAAGGCTCTTCAATCAAAATCAGGACAGAATATAACATTTAAGTAACATTTAATGTGGTTAAAGCAGAAAAGTCATTAAATCAGTATTGATTTGTTCTCACTTTAATATGGTCATATTATTTTCTGTAACATTTTTATACTTTAAATAAGCCCATTTGGGTTTTCTGCCTCTCCTTGGACTCTATATTATCAGTTATTTGTCATTTGTTGTCTAATTATAACTTTTGCAAAGTAAACTAAACTAAACTTTGTGGCTATTTGCGATGATTTTTGTCTCTATACAAAAAAAATCAGTATTAATAATAATATCTTTTTTTCTTTCTGCTTGTTGTTTGTTTGTTTTTGTTTTTAAAAAGCGCCGGCCTGCTGCTGCTAATGACAGCACATGGTATAATGGTGCCTTTCAGCAGCTTTAATGCACTCACACACAGGGAAATGTTCAAACACTTTCAATTTCACGTCTCTCGCCCCACATACATTAAAGGACAGCTGGTTAATTGTGCGACTAGCCACAAATAGATAAGTTGGAGTGATATATAATATTATTGTAATCAGGAATCCATCATGTCAGCACACTGTCATTAATTTTTGTTGTTGTTGCATCATTGTCAAGTTAGAGAACGCAAACACATTAACAAAACCTTTTGACCTGGAAGTCTGTAACGCTATGGTATGTGTGAAGTTATGACATATGTAATGGCTTTATTGATGCTTTAAAAGTATTTATTAAACCATAAAATGACAGCTCAACCCCGCCGCAGTAAATTGTTTTAATTATGGAAAAAAGCCACATTGCCATCAACATAGAACGTCGACTTTTCTCATTAGAGTAAAAAGGTATAACAAACTCACTCATGCTACAGTGAGTGCATTTTTATGTTCATCTGTGCTCTCCTAGTGAGCGATTCGTCCAGATAACAAGCTTATAAAAACTATCAAGTGTAACATATACTATAAACAAGAGTCCTCAGTAGACTGGCTAATTGGAAAGAGAAGCTGGATTGTCAGAAAATATCAAAGCCATACTTGATAAGTGTTGAGTATTGTGCATGAGGGTGACATTATATGAGGAGCGGAGTTATTTCTTGTTGTATTTTTTACCTTTTAATTTTGCATTTTGGCACCAAACAGTGTCGATGAGCGACCCAGGACTTCATTACACAGAAACTTTTTGTGTCTTCCTCTTCGTTTACAACTAACGTGAGTGTGGTGCAGAGTTATTTTTTAACCCTCCTGTTGTCCTCGAGTCAAGGAAGGAAGGAAAAGAAGAAGGAAGGAAAGGAGGGAAGGAAGGAAGGAAGGAAGGAAGGAAGGAAGGAAGGAGGGAAGGAAGGTAGGAAGGAAGGAAGAGGGAGAGAGGGAAGGAAGGAAAAGAGGGAGGGAGGAAGGAAGAAGGAAGGAAAGGAGGGAGGAAGGAAGGAAGGAAGGAAGAGGGAGAGAGGGAGGGAAGGAAGGAAAAGAGGGAGGGAGGAAGGAAGAAGGAAGGAAAGGAGGGAGGAAGGCGGGAAGAAGGAAGGAGGGAGAGATGGAAGGAAGGAAAGGAGGGAGGAAGGAGGGAGAGAGGGAGGGAAGGAAAGGAGGGAGGAAGGAGGGAGAGAGGAAGGAAGGAAAGGAGGGAGGAAGGAAGGAAGAAAGGAAGGAAGGAAAGGAGGGAGGAAGGAACGAAAGAGAGAGGATGGAAAGAAAGAGAGAAGGAGGGAGGGAGGAAGGACAAACTGAAGGAAGGAAGGGAAGGAGGAAGGAAGGAACAGTCAAAACAGACGGGTTCAATTTGACCCGGGAGGACGACAGGAAGCTTAATACATTTTGAATTCCTATATTAAATTTTGATTTGTCACCTCCCATACCCCACATAGACCTTCCACCACCACCCTTTGATGCTCTTACTTTAATAATACATTTGATGAGGCATTCAGATTTTTTTTTTTTTTTTTTTTTTGGTGTATTTTTGCCTTTAATTTACATATGGATTCATTTATTCCATGCAAGTGCTTCTGTGTTGCCAGAAGAAAACCCCTGAAGACATCTGTTCAGCTTCTCACGAGAGAAAATGGCAAGCTATTTTTTAAAGATAGCACCAACTTTTCTTATTGCCAAAAACGTCGGATAAAAGCTTCTGTTGTTGTGTGTTCAGGTGTTCTCGAAGGAATGTGACTGAAATAAAAATGTTTACCTTCACTAAAGATAAAGAAAGACTCAGTGTAAGTGTACCAATTAGAGAGAAACACCATATTGAATTTTTTTTTCCCCAGCAGTAATCAATAATATTCATGGTCATTACTGAACCTGATGCTTTTCATCTTGGTACCACTTATAAAAGGCAGCTTACTTTTGCACATTCCTAAGTATACACTTAATATACATCCTTTGATGTGGACATAATGTTACATCTAAACCAGGCGGGGAGTTCCGGTCCTCTGAAATGAGGCCAACGCGGAAGTAACTTAGAACTGCATTCTATCAAAAGGCCACCAGGGGGCGACCGTCTCTATACAAGTCAATGGAGAATTCACCAACTTCTCACTTGATTTCTAACCTCAGTAAACGTTTTCAAAATGTGTTTATGGTCTCAATCGCTAGTTTAAAGCCTTCTTCAATGCAGTATGATGTTCATTTGGGACATTAAGGCCTCCCTGATTTTATATTAGATGATAAAGCAGGGTATGCATTAGGGCGTGGCTACGTCCTGATTGACAGGTTGATTGACCAATGTCCTTGAGATCCAGCCCTCGCAACCAATCACAACCTCCCCGCTCCGCCCATGGCTCCGCCTCATGCCCATATAAGTAGAACCATGTTTTTATTTTTCCCAGCATGCACCTGAAATTTTCAAGATGGCGCTGCCTACATTTGAAACTATTGGCTTCCGAGCAGCAGTCCACAAACAAATGGGTGATGTCACGGATGTTACGTCCATTTCTTTTATACAGTCTATGGTCAAACTCATATTTTATATTATTAATGATAACATGGCTTCAACAGAAACTAACAGGGAAAGAAACACTAATAGTCCCAGGCATTTTTTTTAAATTGGAGGGAAAACGGAAAGTGAGTGCACCTGAAATGTCAGCAGTAATCAGATAGGACAAAGTAACCGGGTGTCCATTCCAGGAAAGCAGGTTTAGTGAAAAAAAATGCTTGGGTTTGTTAACCTTGAATTGAGGGAAACTGCAAGATCACTTCAACTCTGGGTCAGTTAGGCTTTTCTTTTTTTTTTTTTTCTTTTTTTTTTTCAATAAACCCCTACATTTTTCTCTGTCTCCTCCTCCTCCTCTCCTAGAGAGCCTGAAGGAGCTGTCGGACACGCTGTTTCATTTCCTCATTGATACAGTCATATCAAAGTGAATACTGAAGCTCATTAATTTGCAGAGATTTACATCAGCAGGGGAAGATCAGAATTCGTTTGGACATTAGCTTGTTACCCAAGGATTATCTTTACCAACATCATTGCCTTTTATGAAACAGTAAGCCATTTTTAAAACAGCAGTCTCTGCACTGACAGTCAAATATTACACATTGTGGATTCATCTTATGTTTTCCTGAGTTTTCTTTATAACACAGTGAAGGAAATGTGCACAGTGGTAAGGCAGCTGTCAGGTTGTCAGAACAGCTCCTCTGCAGTGAAACGTTTACTGCACAGCTGAAAAGTACAGTGCAAAAAAAATAAAAGAACAACATACGGCTGAAAACATTCTCAAACTAGGGTAAATTTAGTTTTTGAACATAGGATGCATACAGCCTTAACGTGTTGTAACGACTATATTTAAATCTACTACATGTTGAATTATTGTCCCTTGAAAAATTGAACTGCAGCTGTGTTTTTTCTTTTTAAAGATGAATGCATATAATCTGAATATTTATACCTACACTGGATTATAATGGAAATAATTAATTATTATTCATAACATCAGCGCTCCATTGATGATGGGTAGTTTTCCCTCTCACAGTTAGTCATCTTAGGTTCAGTTTTTTAAACCATGGGGTGTCTTAACAACCTGTCTAATCATCTGACTGCTCTTATTTCTTGCACTGTTGGACATAAACTTAATAAAGCATATTTTGTTTTAGCAGTTATTGCTTGATATGGTGAGATGACTTTTATTAATTACCATGCATCTCAAGCATCTACAGCCTATTTAGCAAATTAAGTAGTGGCATCATTTTACTATAAGCATTAATAAGGATATTATGAGGATAAACCAAAAAACATGATTACAAACTAAAGTTAAGGCTGTGTTCTAAACCACATACCGCATAGTACATACTTCTATACTGCATACTACATACTTCTATACTACATACTTCTATCCTACACACTAAAGGATAGTAAGCAGACCGTTTACACTGTAGTAAACTACACGATAACCCACAATGCATTTGGTTCCTACCCGAGCTGAAATCATCAGGTTGAAGCTGATTTCATTTTAGCTCTAACTCTGTAAATAAACCACTTTATCCACATTTCTAACCTTTTTAGGAAGAAAGTAAAGTAGCCCTTTAGATCCACAATGTGACACTAATTTGTCCAAATAACACCTGTTTAAAGTTTTGTTCCTGAGGATTCGGGGTCGCTCAAGTTAGCCGTAGCGAGTCACGCACTTCCTGTCATTTTCACAAAAATAAAACAACCGTTGCCTTTTATTATTAAGAAAACCATAACAAAAGAATTGGTGCTTTATTTTTGAAAACAGGAAGTGAACATACCCTCACTGTAGCTAACTTGAAACCACCAGGGTTTTTTTTCAGAAGTTGCGTTGCATCTTGGGTAATGTGAGTGTGAGTAGTCAGCTCTTGATGCATACTCTGCATTTCTGGAGAATCTAGTAAACCATCCAGGAACTTCTCACATACTCTAAATCACATACTACGCAGTTGAAACACACTACATACTTCAAATGACGTCAGAGTTAGTACGAGTAGGAGGAAAGTATGTGATTTTGAAAACCGACCCTAAGACATAACTTTTGACAACATGAACCATTTTTGCAATACAGTGAATACTTTACATATACACTCTATGAAAAAACACAGCAAACAGCAAAGCAGTCCAAAAAGAAAAACTACCCTCATTGCCAAGGCTGACTTAATAGCAGGCGTGATGACAGACATTATCCATACCACATATGCTTTATCCGATCAACCTGCCCACCTCTGGGTGAGTTAAAGGCTTTAAGGGTGAGTCAGTAGCATCTTAGTGGGAGTGAGGCGGACTAGTCTGTTGCAGTCCTGCTTTGACCACATATTCAGAATGGAATTTGTTTCCTGGTCATATGAGCTGACTTGGATAAAACAAATCTCCATCTGTTGACTCTGTTTAAAATAACTCTTGTGTTACTCCTTGCTTTCCCTGCTCTGGAAAAAGTCCTGCCCTCCATTTTCACAAAGCTCATAGAAATGCATGAGGTGTCGCACTGTAGCTGCTTTTGCACTCAACACATATTAGCCCTAACTCTTCATTTTGAGTATATGAGAATTTATGACCCCTTAAATGGATTAGCTTTATTATCGGAGGAGCCACAAGTCAGAGAGACCATGGTTTATGTATTCTTTATCCATCCTCAGTGTTTCTCTTCCAGCTATGGCAGGCCAGAATAGCTTGAAGCAAATGAACAGCAGCCATGCTTTTTTTTCTTTTTTTTTTTTTTATAAATGCTGATCAAAGAGGAAACTTTGGCCTGGGCACCAAGGTTTTTTGGGGAAAAGACCAAAGAAAACCAAGCAACAAAGACGCCAGCCTCCTAAATAACAAACCAAACTGCTTAAGTCTATCAAAGTGTGTTTTGGATGTTTTAAGTTTCCTCTCTTCCTGCCTCTTTGAAATGTAAACTTACAAAAAGTGGGAGTATATTGCAGGGCATGTTAAGGTCTGAAGAGAGTAAATGTTTTAAGAGCACACAAATTCATTTCCTTTTTCTTTTATATACACATACATTCATAATTGGTGTAGGGGGGTTGCTATAGAAACCACTATAACTCAGATTAATTCCTGACAGCGGTCGCAGTCTAAATAAATGGCTTTGGGAATTGGGGCACGCTCCACATAAGCAGAGAACTGGGGTAAATTTAGCTGCCCTAGGAGAAGGAGCTGCCAGAATCTTCTGCTAAAATGGAAGAAAGCAATGAACACGCTTGTTTCTTCACTGGATGGAAAAAAAAAAAGTAACGTAGCGCTTTGATCTGATGACAGAATTCGATGCAACCAGATTATTCGACAGAAAGATGACATCAGACTTCAAGCTCATTGAAGGTCCAAAATGAGAGGAGTTCATCCTCTAGGGAGCATGAATGTGCTGAATTAAACTTTGACATTTCAGAAAGACTAATGCAGCACTCAAATAAGTTTATTGCAAGCCACCATGTGATATGGATCTAATAAACTTTGGTACAACATCAAGTTTGAAGTATGTAGACCGTGCAATGATCATACTGAATCATAGGCCAGGATGCAAGTCATCATTGCTATGCATGATACGTCATGATAACACCCAAAAGACTCACCACACATAAAAGGCTTCTGCTGCCACAAGACTTTCTTCCTTGTTGGAATATTTAGTTTTGCTTGTTTAACCTCAATCATCAGATTTACCACATCTTTATCAGTGTGTCATTTCATGCTGCATTCCTGTGGTTAGTTCGGACTATCTTTGATCCCAAGACTATGACAATGGCCAAATTTGAACCTCTCTCAAAGCGCGACATAGAAATAGTTTATGACCCATAACCAAAGATATTGCCACGTTTTTTTCATGTTGATCATCTTCTGGGACAGCCCACAACTGAACAGTCATCCTCTGGAGAGCATGAATACCACATAAAATTTAATGTCAGTCAGGAGCGCCCTGGTGGTCGAGTGGTTGGAGCGCACGCCACATAATCGGAGCGTCCCTGGTCCGAATACGGCCAGGAACCTATTCTGCAGGTCATTCCCCTCTCTCTCTCTGTCTCTCTCTCTCTCTCTCTCTCTCTCTCTCTCTCTCTCTCTCTCTCTCTCTCTCTCTCTCCATTTCCTGTCGACATCTCTGCCAGTTACTATCAAAAAATAAATGTAAAAAACCTCAAAAATGAATCTAAAAAATATATCTACAGTATAATGTCAGTCTGGTTATCTGTCTGATGAAGTATCAGCCGTGGTTGATTTTCAAATTCCATTTTTTTAATGTGTTTAGATTGTTTTGTCAACTGTTCTGGAGCATTTTATTATTATATTTTAACATATAACATGGCCATCATCAGGAGATAAATAGAGTTACATGGAATCGTAGGCGTTCATGTGATTTTCTTTTCCCCCCCAAGCACTTTATGGACTTCCCATCTTTGTTGTCTTAAAAACATAAAACTACCTGATTAATGTTAACATGCTCCTGATAACAAGCACTGTGTGTGTGATATTGGTGTGTTTTCTGGTGATGGGAGCAGTGTTGTAACCTGACGCACCAGATGGTTTCTTAAACAGACCCATCTGAGAAGTCACACTTGGCAACTGTTTGGATAAGAGCAGGGACTTTCTAAAAATACTTGGCAGGTAAATGGATGAACCATCTGTCTCTCACCGTCTATCTTACCTTGTGAAACAGCTGGATTCGCGAGATCACGTGAAAATCCTCATAGGACATTGATTGGTCTAAATCGTTGTCGGTTTGGACACAAGTGCACAACTTGAAGCCTGACAAGATGGATTGTCATGGGATGGGATGTCATGTTGTGATCTTGCAAATCTGGCTGATGCATAAAGTAAGTAATGTTGTTTTAACGTTGTAAAAACAGGATGGAGAGGCATGGATAAACCTAACTGATATTTAAGCATAGGACTAGATCCAAAAATGCTATTTTGTCTATTAGGTATGAGGACAGATGACCATGTTTTGCTGCTGCACTGCTTTGCTTTCACAGAGTCTTTCAAGCAATCCAATTATAACACCTCTTTCAGGTTGTACCTCCTACCTGTCAAATACCTCCTACCAATCCTTCCACTTTTACACCCCAGTCGCTCAATAAAGTCAGGTGTCCAAAAAAGATGAAACCCCCTTACTATGACCCACTGTGTTTTGTTCTGTTCTGTTCTGTGCCTCGAAGTTGGCTTATGGAGAATTGCCGCTGGGTAGTTGTCTACAAAACAGACCAAAGCAAAAGAGAGCAGAAGGCCACGAGATGTGGATGAAATGCTTTCTGGCTAAATTGAGCTCCAGGTTGTGCTTCTGTCGACCCCCACCCTCCTCCCCTCTCTTAAATCCTGGCTACTTTTACAATGTACATCTGGACCCATAGGATTCTTCTTTTGTTTCTGCGGCCAGAGGAAGACAATAGCTACTCTGAGTAAAGCAGACCAGCAAAGGTCTCTATTTACCATGACAAAGCTGAGGGCCACTCTATGGTCACCATTGCCACAGACGAAGCAGCCCGCCAATGTATAAAACCTTCAAATAAACACAAACAGTCATACTCAGTGCACATGTGTTTGTACACACAACACACCAACATGCACATGAATATAAAACCAAAGACAATACAGGAACACACACACTATTCTGCAACACACCACCCACAGCCGACCACAGATATGCAACACACAGAAGGAGAAATTGGAAGCATTTGGGGAGTTCCAAGCAGCGTTTCTTTTGTTTCTGCCTGTTTTTCTTCTCATGACATTTTTAGTAAGTCTTTTGCAAACGGTGCAAAATTTTTAAGTAATCAAAACATTCACTTGTCTCTTGCTGGTAGAAACTTTTTCAGCACAAAGGCTCCTTTGATTCGCATCTGATGTGATGTGAGTCAAAACATACTGTCATCTTCACCTTTCTTCTCCTTGCATTCCTCTACCTCTCTTACTCTATGTACAAAGGTGTCTTGATATGAACATTATTATGCAGTTTCATCTGCTATCCTTGGATAAGAATCACACCGGGTAGCTTTAATCAAGAGCTGACCGTTTTTTGTTGTTTTCTTGGCAGCCATGTGGTCTGTAGCAATACAAAGATAAACCAAAAATCAAACTAAAACTTGTAAAATGCATTGAACCACTTTACTACACACATTAGATAGATTTCTGGACTGAGTTAATAGTGTTTGCTTTACCTGCAGACTAATACCAGATGGTCCTTGAATTGGATATTGGATTGGACCAAATGATTGGTTGATATCCAATTAAATGTAACCTTGTAACTTCAGAAAAGCATTTTATTTTTACTGAATATTATCAAGAAAATAAATTCCCAATGGTTTTAAAAGTTACATTTTTCAGATACTAATTTGTTTTCCCAGTTACACTAGAGACCAGGTTAGCATCTTCAGTCAACAATAGTACTTTTGTTAAGCTCACAATCTTTCTCTAACATTAACCAACTGCTGTGAGTGTCTAAACATTACCATAAAACACTTAAGAAACCTAAATTTCTACAAGCCAATGTCATATTGCAAAAGTGAATATTGTAGGAAAACATCATAAATATATTGTCAGTGCAATGTACAACAGATGCATTCAGTATCAACAATGTGTGACTTGCCAGACACATGAGCAACTTTTATTCATTATGTTGATAAAAGCAATCCAGACAGACATTGTGTTGCTATAAACTTATTTGCTGTTGCCAATATAAACATAATTTCCTGGATGTTTAGTACAGTGGCATCCCATTTTGATCATCCATCTTGCTAAGTTTAATTACTCTGCTGATGGATCGTCTGACCCAGGTTCACAAAAGCATTGAAAACGTATAACAGTATAGCTAAAATCTTGGCTACCGTCCCATTTAGGACCTTAATAAAACATTATATTTGGCCTTAATATACTTTCTTTTTGTTGTGACATGAGCGATTTTACTTGTGTGCCTCTGTTTGCTAAATAAAATGACATGACATCCATTTTTAGTGGCTAAGAAGAAAAGCTTTCACTCTTAGCTCAAGCTGTCGACAGGCAAACAATAGAGTGAGAGAGAGAGAGAGAGAGGGAGAGAGAGAGAGAGATGTTGACCAATGCAGAATGTATATTTAATGCATATTCATTTACTTATAACTTCACAAACATCCTACGTGACTTCACAGGACAGGACGACAGCAGTTGTTTCTCACATACAGTGTAGATGATGGTGATGGTGAAGTGGAAGCCTTTTTTTTTAAGAAGTTATATTTGAGCTGAAAAACAACATTAACAAACCAAGAGGAGGTAATAGTTTTAGGCTATGGAAGCAATCTGGCTTATTGATGAAAGTGTATAAAAAAGTCATAGAACTGAATATTCCCGTACATCATCCTTGTATTAATATCTGTACTACATACATATACAAATTTATGCATTGATGCTGAGAATGCCAGAGAATATGGTCATTAAAAGTAGTCAAATTAATTTCTAGCTATCCCCTCAAGCCATGCTCCATACTAACTGCAACATTTATCGGGAACCTCCCCATGAGGATGAGCGGTCCGATAGTGTGTTGCTTGCTGCTTTTGTTGATAACACCGGTCATAGGAGACAGTCGGGTTTGACACTCCAGGCTGCAAGCAGTAGATTGAGGAGATGAGGCAGGCAACAGCTGAACAGTTGGCTTCGGGGGCAAAGGAGGGCACTTCTATTTAAAACATTGCTTCAGGGCTTGCATTCGAAGAGCTGTGGACTGTGGATATGTATTTTCATATATTATTTTCATATATTATTTGACAGACATACCAAAATTGGTGTCCCAGCCTCTGTGTTATATGCCATCTCTGTAATTTCATCACGTTAAATAATATATGATGTACTGACATGCCTTGATTACTGAAATAGCAAGTTAGGACCAGAACATTATGTTTTGGAGGACAGCTCACCATCATCTCTTTTCTTTTTTGTCAGTCCAGCAAGTGTTACCTTACAGCTGTGAAGTTATGACAGATGATAGAGACGGGGGTTTTATATTGCGTCTTATCTTAAGTTTCAAGCATACACTGTATAAAAGAAATGGACGCCATCTTGAAAATTTCAGGTGCGGATTCTACTTATATGGGCATGAGGCTGGGCCATGGGCGGAGCCATGGACGGAGCCATGGGCGGAGCGGGGAGGTTGCTATGGTTGCGAGGGCTGGATCTCAAGGACATTGGGCAATCAACCTGTCAATCAGGACGTAGCCACGCCCTAATGCATACCCTGCTTTATCGTCAAATATAAAATCAGGGAGGCCAAAATGTCCCAAATGAACATCATACTGCATTGAAGAAGGCTTTAAACTAGCGATTGAGACCATAAACACATTTTGAAAATGTTTACTGAGGTTAAAAATCAAATGAGAAGTTGGTGAATTCTCCATTGACTTGTATAGAGACGGTCGCCCCCTGGTGGCCTTTTGATAGAATGCAGTTCTAAGTTACTTCCGTGTTGGCCTCATTTCAGAGGACCAGAACTCCCCGCCTGATTTCAACTGACAGATGCCCTCTAGTGGCCACATTTAGAATGACAGTAGCAACAAAAAAAAGGATATTATACGAGGATGGATGGGTCAACTAAATATTTAACTTTAACACAAGAGATTAATGTTGTTTTTCTTTCTGCAACCAATAGTTTCTTACTTCCAATAGTGAGTCAACAGTTTAAAATAAAACCTTGAACACGATCCATGCTTAACCTTAACCATGTGGTTACAAGTTAACCTCACAATGTTTCCCTAAACTCAACCTTAAGTAGGCATTTTATCACAAATCATGATCTTTTTGTAAACATAACCAAGGTTTCTGTGCCCAATCCTATCCTAGACCTTAAACATTACACATTGTCACCTCATGAAATACGGTTTTGAAAGGCACACACAAATCACGTCGTCCACACAAAGACAGCTGATAGGCATATCTAAAACCACTTGTACGTGTCCTTCTGGATTGGATTGTATGAACCAATGGCATATTTTTTCATCCAACTCGGAAAAGACTTGTTGTTAAGCTACTACGTCGACCATGAACTGCATGAACTCTCTTCATTTTTTAAGAAAAGACTCCAGCAAAAGGCACCTGGACAGACAGTTTTACTCTCAAAGACATTGCAGCACTCCCATAGAACAAGATGACTGAGGATATTCAGACACACTGAGAATTGAACTCTTAAATTAAATAATTCTTTAGGGCCTGAAGGCATGTATAGAGTTATTGATGAAGTATCTGCTCACTAGATAATATGACAGTTATAGTTGGATTGCACTTCATTTGACAAAAGCAGATACTTATTATACATTGCAGCAGAACAATGTGGACTTCTTTTTTTATATATGATGACCAATCCCTATATATAAGTCAGAACCACCATATGTACTTGTCCACATGGGAACTGGAGTCAGCCTAGTTCTGGCTGCTTGTCCTCATTTTTCAAGGGCAAGGTATTTCTTTTTTTCCCCCACACCAGCAGCTAGCTGCAGTCACCAGTTCCCACTCTCTCTTCTTTCTCTGTTTATTCCCATTTTTCTCTTTCCTCTGTTCGTCTTTCTTGGCACTGGTTCTGTCTCCTCTCCTGCTGCCTTATGTACATACATTATTTAACAATCTGAGGAGTGAAAATGCTATAATAGAGTGTCTCAGCATCCAGCTGGACCACAGAGACATGTTATTTTTACCAATCTCCTTCGCCCCATTCAGACGGTTAAATAATGTATGTGTTAGCAGCACATGCACTCTGTTGGATGCAGGGTGATGCAGATGGGAATCATCAGTATGCCAAGTGTGTCATTAGGATGACACCATCCACTGACAGATTGCGGATTTCGGGCCGAATTTTGCCATAGGATACTTGCAGTGGAAATGAGATAGGGTGTGTTGGAGAGATGGTGCAGGAATCTGATTCCATCTGCTGTCTACAAACCGCTCTCCCTGTTGAATTGTTTCCTCTCTGGCTCAAACTGTTAAGTTTGTGTTCTCCTTATCCTGTCTGTGTTTTATCAAATCCCTTGAACTAAGAGCTCAGGTGTTGCTACATGCTCACTATTCTTTTTATTATTTAAACAATCAGATTTAGTCTTATGCGTCATTAAAATAGAGTGTTATATTTTTCCACTTCACTCCATTTTACCCCAATAATCTTTGATATTCCCTTTTACCCCCCGCTGTTATCCAAACTCACAATGACTTTATCTCTGTGCCTTTCAGCAAATTAGCAAAAAAATTCCCTTTATCCTCTGCTTCCACGCAGCTGCATTGTGCTGCATTCATATGGAAATAGGTTCCATAGAAAGTACAGTCAGATATACTTTTATTGTCTGTACATAGTGAATTCAGCCCTGAGTCCAAAGCTTCCCTCAGTAAGAATATAATTCATGTAATGCTAAGGTTGACTCTGCTCATTGATATTCATGATTTCATTTGAGTCACTGTGTTTGCTGTAAAATTACAGTCCATAGGGCAGGTGTAAGGGTACTTTATATGACACGACAGTAGAGAATGTCAAACAACAGAGCACCCGGCGAAGGTCAGTATCACCTGTTCGCCTCATGAAAGCGTACTTTGTGAACATATTTAGCATGACAAGGACCTGCTGCTTTTGTTATTGTTGTTGGCTGCTCCTTCAATGGCTGCAATCTTTCCTGATGTTACACAGGTTGGGGGTGTTGAGTCACTGATACAGGTCATTAAAATGTTTGCTGGAATATTTATAACTCTTCCACTATTGTTATAAATTAAACATACGTACTTTCTTCTGCTGCTCTGACATCAGTCCATCGCTAAATGAATGCAGTGAGCATACTAAATAGGTGTTCACATTTTGTTAATTACTGTTATTATTTATCCATTGTCTCCGGTTATTACTTTCAGCAACAGGTGTGGAGCAGTCACTGCCACTGCTCTGGCCTTTGACTATACGATGGAGCCATTAATACTAAACACATTAAGAACTGCATCGCTAATTTTAGCCATATGATGCATCGTGTTGTGAAGACTTTTGAAAGCATCTAGACGAGGCAAGAAGTCGCTTATAGTAAAATATTGACACATACATAACCGGAATTGCTAAAAATACACCAAAAAAAGGTTATTATGAATCTTTCTTTCTAATCCCCTTCAAAAACCTTCATTTTCCCAATCCTGGAAACATTTCCTGTAGTGTCTTCCAGGATTTCTTCAAAAGGTAGAAAATCTTCTCCTCCCTTTCAGTCCCAAACTGTAGTCATACATTAGCTAACGGCAAAATCTGATAAATACATATTATTCCATTCATTCTCTCTGTCACTGCTAGATTTTTATTGCTTTCACACATAATGCAAATTACTTTTAAGGTCAAATGAGGCTACAGGTGTGTGTACTTTATATTACAATATTACCAACTTAAATAAGAATGGCTATCTGTGCCAATTACACTTTTTTTCCCGCTGTTGCTTCAAAGCAATCCTCAGATGACTGACTACATTCCCTCCATATCATCAAGTCTTTGCCCACAACACTGTATCATTTCCCAGTGCTTTCACACATAATGCAGCTGATTTTTAGGGTTAAACGAGACTATGATTTTTATATTCCAATTTTACCAATACGGGTAGTAAAAGTTTTAGAGATCAACTTCAACAAATAGCTTCTTAAGAGCAATTTCCATAAACAGTCTGCCTGAAGTGTGGCCCTATCACAAGATGATAACATCCTATGACTGGACAACTAAGCAGTTATTATTGTCTACACTGCTGTGTGTGTGTGAGAGAGACACGGAGACAGAGAGAGAGAGAGAGAGAGAGAAACACAGAGAGAGAGAGAGAGAGAGAGACAGAGAGACAGAGAGAAAGAGACAGAGAGCCAGAGAGAGAGAGAGAGAGACACAGAGAGAGAGAGAGAGAGAGAGAGCCAGAGAGAGAAAGAGAGAGAGAGCCAGAGAGAGAGAGAGAGACACACACAGAGAGAAAGAGAGAGAGAGAGAGACACAGAGAGAAAGAGAGAGAGAGAGAGACACAGAGAGAAAGAGAGAGAGAGAGTGGCAAGTGTCACGCTCTGAGAGTCTGTTTTTGATTTGTTGAGTTTGTTTCCTTTTGGTGTTTATGGGGCAAAACAGTCGGTCCTCTCAGTTTTAAGAGGTACATGAATTATTGAGTATACTGAAACCACCGCCCCTGTTTTTATTTTAACACTCCTATACCCAGGAGGACAACAGGCGTTAACTCAAAAAATAAGGTATGCTTTTATTTAAATTAAGTCTATTTGTCCATAATGGTCAGAGAGAGAGAGAGAGAGAAAGAGAGAGAGAGATGGAAGCTTGTGATCACACTTTACCACTTTCACATTTTCTGGCTTTTCTACATGACGTGTTCCTTTTTGCTGTGTTTTCATGATTTTCTGAAGCCCTGAGCAACTTAAAAAGCTGCTGCATTAATGGTGAAGTGGTTCTCCTTCTGTGTTTGACAGACAGGCAGAAATAACTTAACAATTAAATCAGTTTCTGATCTTGTGGAGACTGGGAATGTGACTGTTTATGCCATCTGACCATATATATCTCCCTCTTTTTTATAAGCAATACAATCAATTAGTGTGATGTCAGCTTGCCCAAAGCTAAAGCCTCTTCTCATCTATCCTTTCTGAAGGACTTTTACACTGTGTGAGATACAGTGGACACAGTGTAGTATCCTTGCTCTGAGGCAGATGAGTAAGATCTGTTATGACAATTATAGGAAAAAGGGGCCTTGAATCATTTGCATTAAGATGAGTTAAGATTAATGCAAATATGGGTGATGCTTTTCATTTGTAACGCATCTCTCGCCATCTGATTTTCAAGAGATTTGAGAACATACTGGAAACTGCTACCATCATCAGATATAGAAAAGGGCATAGAAGAGAAAAAAAACGCAGCCACTATATTTTTCCTTTGGCATAACAATAGAATCAGGCCTCAGGAAACCTCTGTATTTCTAAGCTGAGGCGAGAGCTATATCAAATATTTAATCGATAGCCTTTGTTGACGATGACAAACGTCAGATCAGGTGTCCTTTTGAGGAAGATTTATTCCAGAAAGAATTGGACAGAGGAATCCAATTAAAATGGGATCTGTCAGGGAGAGAAAAAAAAAAACTCTTCAGATTGAATATAGGGATTCAGACTGACTCCTTCTCCCTTCTCCATATCTCACACTTGCCATGCAGATAACTTGCAGAGCACACATTTTTACTCACCAGACACTCAGACAAAAACCATCTATTCTGCGTTTCCTCCCTTCCAACTCGTTTAGTCTAATGCCCAGCAGCCATCCACTGTTAGTCCCACCACCATATTCTATAACCTACTGTAGGAGTTATGCCTTTTCAGTGTTCATAATCATGTTTAAACCAGACAAATTTATTGGGTGACAGTGTGTATGGAATGATTCGGTAGGGGGGTGGAGGGACTAAGAAATATGCACTTAATGCGTTTTAAGCGCTATCATAAATTAGTTAGCATATATTTCATGGTGAATACATATTCCTCTTCTCCTCCATGTGTCGTCAGTACGAGCAGAGTTTATTTTAAGGCGAAGGCATTCCGGGGAGCTTCTCTTTGGATGATAATGATGGGAATAAATTGCTGCGGCCACACTGATTACACAAAAGTTAAGTACAGCTGCATGGCTAATGAAGTTGACATGGCGGTAATGCTCTGGATACAGTTCCATTCAGTTCAGTTGTCAATGGTGTAACAAGCTTAAGTTCATCACACTACTGTATTCAGCAGGCTAATTCGAAAACCTTTGAACTGCTTCAATGAACTACTTTTTAAGAGCAGTGATTCCGAGTATTGTGCACGGTCAATATGGACACTGTAATGACGCATATGGCGCTCAGTGGGGAAGTGGCAATTGATGACATGCTTTAGAGGAGCAATTAGAGCAGTAATGTTGTTGATCAGTGTTTCCATTATATGGTTCAGATGTCATTAAGTGTCCTAACCGTGAAACTTTGGTCATGTGTTAACGAGGCGGTCGTATCTGAGCGTGCTCCATTCATTAACCCTCCCTGTTGTCCTTGGGTCAATGAAGGAAGGAAGGAAGGAAGTACAGGAGGAAGGAGGAAAAGAGGAAGGAAGGAAGGAAGGGGGAAAGGAAGGAAAGGAGTAAGGACAAAAAGAGGAAGGAATTTAGGAGAGAAGGAAAGAAGGAAGGAAGGAAGGAAGGAAGGAAATGAGTAAGGACAAAAAGAGGAAGGAATTTAGGAGAGAAGGAAAGAAGGAAGGAAGGAAGGAAATGAGTAAGGACGGAGGGAGGAAAGGAGGAAGGAAGGAAAGAAAGGAGTAAGGAGGGAGGGAGGAAGGAAGGAAGGAAAGAAAGGAGTAAGTAGGGAGGGAGGGAGGGAGGGCTGGAGGGAGGAAGGAAGGAAGGAAAGGAGGAAGCAAGGAAGGAAGGAAGCAAGGAAGGATGGAAGGAAGGAAAGAAAGGAGGAAGTAGGGAGGGAGGGAGGAAAGGAGGAAGGAAGGAAGGGAGGAAGGAAGGAAGGAAGGAAGGAAGGAGCAAAGAAAGAGGGGAGGAGGGGAAGACGGAAGGAAAAAATTAAAGAATGAGGGAAGAAGGAAGGAAAGAAAGAACAGTCAAAAGAGACGGGGTCAATTTGACCCGGGAGGACGACATGAGGGTTAATAGTATGTTTTAAACACATCACATCTGTATTCTCCATCACCACCCAGATGGTCGAATTGTCGAGTAATTCATCCACGAAGGCTCTTTTGTCCAGCTCTCCTCCAGCAGCAGCACACACACACACACACACACACACACACAGACACATACACACACACACACACACACACACACACACACACACTCCAGGGTGATCCTCGTGTCTCCTCGCTTCATGAGTCTGCATTTTATGAGGTTGTTGCACGTTAATAGAGTCTAATCACAAAACCCTTCCTCTGTTACAATCTCATTTCTTCATAAATACTCTTCCTCATTTGCATTTAATCTCTCTTTGTTATTCTTATTGTCTTGTGGGAGACTAATGGTAAAAATGGCGAGGCACCAGATCAAAATATTTAACAGTCACAGGGGGAAACAGGAAGATATGTCTATGCCACAATTAAACATTATGTCCGAAACTAAGATAGTGCAATTAATACGAAGCATGGAGTAGTGTCATGTATTTTGTTATTGTTTAAATCCTACGTGATCATTTATTGATAACCTTGAAATGTAAATGTGGAAGAAAGGGAAGAAAGGAAGGAAGGAAGGAAGGACGGACGAACAGAAGGAAGGAAGGAAGGATGGAATGAAGGAAGGAAGGACGGAATGAAGGAAGAAAGGGTCAAAGGAAAGATGGAAGGAAGGAGGGAGGGAAGAAAAGAGGGAAGGAATGAAGGAATGATGGAAGGAAGGAAGGACGGACAGATAGAAGGAAGGACAGAATGAAGGAAGAAAGGGAGGAAGGTAAGATGGAAGGAAGGAGGGAGGGAAGAAAAGAAGAAAAGAGGGAAGGAATGAATGAAGGAAGGAAGGATGGAAGGAAGGAAGGACGGAAAGATAGAAAGAAGGTCAGAATGAAGGAAGAAAGGGAGGAAGGAAAATAGGAAGGAAGGAAGGCAGGAAGAAAAGAGGAAAAGAGGGAAGGAAGGAAGGAAGGGGGGGAGACAGGAAAGGAAAGAAAGATGGCTGGAGACAAGTAAGGAAGGAAAAGAACACAGGAAGGAAAGTGGGCCGGATTGGACTCCTCAGCGGGCCGGTTCTGGCCCACGGGCCGCATGTTTGACACCCCTGCTTTAGAAAGTAAACATTGTTGGATTTAGTATTTTAGCTCGTGAGGAGTTGCACACACATTCCTCACATGAGATAATGAAAAGATGAGGAAGCCTGAATTATGTGTGAAAGCAATGAAGAAATTAAACAGTGTTGTGGGCAAAGTGTGACTTGATGATAGGAAGAGTTGTTTTTTTTTAAATGTTGAGAATGAAGTCAGTCATCTGAGGATTGCTTTGAAGCAACAATGAAAAAGTGTAATCAGCACAGACAGCCATTTTTTATTTCAGCTGTTTTTCGTAATCAGACAGATAAACAAAACAAGACAGCAAAAATGATGTGTAGACCAACACTATGAAAAAAAACCTGCAATCACCGAGGTAGAAACAAGATGATAAAAGCTTAAAAAAGTCTTCTTACGTTCAACTGCATCTCAGGACCTTGATTTAACCCTTGAGTCGTTTTCCTGGGTCAAATTGACCCCGTCTCTTTTGACTGTTCCTTCTTTCCTTCCTTCTTCCCTCTTTCTTTAATTTTTCCTTCCTTCTTCCCCTCCTACCCTCTTTCTTTGCTCCTTCCTCCTTCCATCTTTCCTTGCTTCTTTCCTTGCTTCTTTCCTTCCTTCTTCCTTTCCTCCCTCCCTCCCTACTTACTCCTTTCTTTCCTTCCTTCCTGCCTCCCTCCCTCCTTTCCTTCCTCCCTCCCTCCTTCCTCCTTTCCTTCCTTCCTTCCTTCCTCCTTTCCTCCCTCCCTCCTTACTCCTTTCTTTCTTTCTTTCCTTCCTTCCTTCCTCCCTTCCTCCTTTCCTTCCTCCTTCCTCCTTTCCTTCCTTCCTTCCTTCCTCCTTTCCTCCCTCCCTCCTTACTCCTTTCTTTCTTTCCTTCCTTCCTTCCTTCCTTCCTTCCTTCCTTCCTTCCTTCCTTCCTCCCTTCCTTCCTTCCTCCTTTCCTTCATCCTTTCCTTCCTTCCTTCCTTCCTCTTTTTATTCATCCTTTCCTTCCTCCCTTCCTTCTCTCCTAAATTCCTTCCTCTTTTCAACCTTCCTCCTTTCCTTCCTTCCTTCCTTCCTTCCTTCCTCCCTTCCTTCCTTCCTTCCTTCTTTCCTCTTTTCCTCCTTCCTCCTGTACTTCCTTCCTTCCTTCCTTGACCTGAGGACAACAGGAGGATTAATCAAAGCAGCAATATCTAACAAAGAATGAACTGTCGCACCCTAGAAGAAATTTGCTTGTTAAGATGAGTGAAAAGGAAGGCGTACTAGTATGAAAGGAACACTAAAGTATTGAGTATTGAGTGAAACATATTGTCAAGTGTCATTAACTTTAATTTTAAAAGTAAACACACATCACTCAACCTTGAGTTGCATTGAATCAATACAACTAGCTCTTCACCAACCAACTCTAAACCAAATATGTGTAACTTTGAGTTCTAATGAATTAATTCATAGTGTTTGCTTCTGCTCTGACCTCCAGATATCACATCGAGCATTATGAGTAATAATTGCATGGTGGTCTTGTAAACTGTTGCTTGCTTATTTCTAGTATTTCAGAGCCTTTGCGTGCTAGTTGCAAGCTATAGTCTCTATGCACCCTTTTCCTGAAATGTCACTACAGTGTGTGTGCTTTCCAGAGGGGTGCGGTTAGGGTCCAAGGGGAAGGTACAATAGAGTTTCAAAGTTCAGGTTTGCATCAGGGTGGCAGGATGATTAGACAGCCCTCCCTTCAACTGAAAGGCCCTTTGAGTAGGAGCAGGTCCATGAGCGCTGCGGTGTGGTAGACAATGATTTGACCTTCCTGTGAAGGAAGGCAATGAAAAAAGAATTCCTCCTGCAGATCAGTTGCACACATACGAATATACACACACACACACATACGAATATACACACACACATACACACACACCCACACACACACTAAGTACAAGGTAGGGTGCTCATTATCAGTGCTAGCCTGATCCCCTACAGCAGAGAGTCAGACTGAACATGAATTCACTCAGGAAAAACAAGAAGTGATGGCAAGAACCCTCTGAGCTTTGTTCCATAACTCTGATTCACAAAGCCTTTGAAAGATCAGCATGACATTAGCAAAATACCAAACTAGCACAGAAGGCAATTATTGATATCACAATTTTAGTAGTTATGAATATATTAGTCGACAACCCGTGAGAATATTGCTCTATATCTACTTGATTGAATTTGTTTCTATGTTGGGAGTGACACAGACTTCTAATCTACCTCTAGCTTTTCTTTATTCAGCTTTTGTGTGCAATTTCAGGTAAAACTCTAAATTTCCATATTTGTCCCTTTTTATTTTTCATCCGAGCAGCAAGGTTTTTTTTTTTTATTATACACGAATAAATGAATGAATATAAAAGGATAGAGGGGAATGTTAGTGTGTCTGGGATGTGGACCATCTTTAAGGGGGCATTTCCTTCCTCCTTTCCTTCCTCACTCCCTCCTTCCTCCTTTTCTTACTTCCTTCCTTCCTTCTTCCCTTCCTTCCTTCTTTCTTTCATTCCTTCTTTCCTTCCTCCCTTCCTTCTCTCCTAAATTCCTTCCTCTTTTCGTCCTTACTCCTTTCATTCCTTCTTCCTTCCTCCCTCCCTCCCTTCCTTCCTTCCTTCCTTCCTTCCTTTCTCTTTTCCTTACTCCCTCCCTTCTACCTTCCTTATTTCCTTCCTTCCTTCCTTCCTTCCTTCCTTCCTTCCTTCCTTCCTCTTTTCCTTTCTCCCTCCCTCCAACCTTCCTTATTTCCTCCATCCTTCCATCCTTTCTTTCCTCCCTCCTTTCCTCCCTTCCTTCCTCTCCTCCTTTCCTTCCTCCCTTACTTCTTTCCTTTCCTCCATTCCTTCCTCACTCCCTTCCCCCTTTACTTTCTCCCTCCCTCCTACCTTCCTTATTTCCTCCATCCTTCCTTCCTTCCAATCCTTCCTCTTCTCCTTTCCTTCCTCCCTTCCTTACTTATTTCCTTTCCTCCATCCTTCCTTCCTTCCAATCCTTCCTCTCTTCCTTTACTTCCTCCCTTCCTTACTTATTTCCTTTCCTCCATTCCTTCCTCTCCTCCTTTCCTTCCTCCCTTACTTATTTCCTTTCCTCCATTCCTTCCTCCCTGCCTTCTTCTTTTCCTTTCTCCTTCCCTCCCTCCCACCTTCCTTATTTCTCCCTCCCTCCCTCCTTTCCTTCCTCCCTCCCTCCCTCCTCTCCTTCCTTCTTCCTAATGTTAAAAAGCTTCTCACTTCCTTTTGTTTTTATATTCCCTTTATTTTCTATTTGCGATGCGTGTATTCATCCAAGCCACTGCCGTTGTGCTTCTGGGGATTCAAACAAGAAACACAATATCACTGGGTCACTGAGTTAGCTGTGCACTACACTACTAGCTCTTTATATTCTAGTGAATCTCAACTATGAAAAGTCATGCTGCATTAGCGTAGCTCCTGTTAGCACTGTGGCTGTGCAGAAAACAATGAATGGGATTACTGATGATAATGAGATCTGAAGTTGTTGGGGATACTTTTCGTATATGATTATAAGTTGCTCTGATTCTAGCAGCATGTTAATGAAATCTTTGTTTTTTAGGTTTAATTTATTAATGACACGTTAAAGTAAAGAGTGTTATCTGTACAGTAGCGTCAATAGGGGGCAAGGAAGGAAGGATGGAAGGAAGGAAGGAAGGAAGGAAGGACAGAATGAAGGAAGAAAGGGAGGAAGGAAAGATGGAAGGACGGAGGGAGGGAAGAAAGGAAGGGAGGACGGAAGGAAGGACAGACAGATAGAAGGAAGGACAGAATGAAGGAAGAAAGGGAGGAAGGAAGGAAGGAAGGACAGATAGAAGGAAGGACAGAAGAAAGGGAGGAAGGAAAGATGGAAAGAAGAAAAGAGGGAGGGAGGGAAGGAAGGAAGGAAGGACGGACAGAATGAAGGAAGGATGGAAGGATGGAAGGACGGACAGATAGAAGTAAGGACAGAATGAAGGAAGAAAGGGAGGAAGGAAAGATGGAAGGAAGGAGGGAGGGAAGAAAAGAAGAAAAGAGGGAAGAAAGGGAGGAAGGAAGGAAAGGAAGGAAGGCAGGGAGGGAGGGATGGGGGGAGGGAAGACAGGAAGGAAAGACGGATAGAGAGAAGGAAGGAAGGAAAAGAACACAGGAAGGAAAATGGGCCAGATTGGACTCCTCGGCGGGCCGGTTTTGGCCCACCGGCCTCATGTTTGACACCCCTGTTCTAGACCAAACAAGTCTGAAAAGTCTAAAATAATCAGACCCATTTTTAATACCTCATTTCTAGCTTGTTATTGTGTCTGTATACAGGAGCAGACATCCTCCGTCTCTTGGTGTTTGCTGTTGTCTTTGATTCAGATTACCAATACGCTGCGGAAGCTCAGCCTAACTCCAGAGTCGGATTAAGGTCCCTCTATAGCAGCCAAAGGATATCCAAGTTGCAGCTGTGTGTGAGTGATAGACAGTGAATTTCAGGGGATCAGTATCATCACTCTGCCGGGTGATAGACAGCAAAGGGTTCAGGAAAGGTTACAAGAAAGTTCTGCTGCCAACTCTCAGATGTGCGCTGGTGATGTGTGTGTAAACGCTCACAGATGGATGTCCTTTTGTTTGTGGAAAAGCTTTCAGCTGAAGTTTCCACCGGTCAAATGGAAAAAGCTCAAGAGGAATGAATTAACAAGCTATTCTCAATTATGTAAAATAGATGTATTCTATCTCTAGCAGCCAGTGTGGAATCCCCATCAATTATAAATCCTAAAACTGCATCCCAGTGGTTGTGGTTTCTATTTCTTAATATGTACCCTGCTTCCTTATTACATTGTCCACTGGTATGTGAATGAGAGTGTCTTTGGTTTTTGTGTTGACGTCTGGGTGGGGATGATACTGTGAAAGTGCTTACCACAAGAAGAAGGAGGAAGTGTCTCTGGTCTTGTGAGAGGGAGGGGGCTGAGGAATAAACACAGAACTGGCCCGAGGCTGTAAAGTGATTGTTAAAGATTCAATTGGATTGAAGGTTAGCCTCTGTTCATGGATCCTGCCATATCCAATCCTCACTGCAGGCTCAGTTCGATTCAGTGGACTAAAAAGACTGAGGTGCGTGTGCCTTGGACACATGCCACAAATTATCCTCACCCCTCTTCCACAGGTTAAACTGCACCACATTTACAAGCCAGGCCCAGCTTGCTTTTAAAAAAATGTTTAGCATATTTAAACACCCATACATCACTGTCGAATTAATTGCACTACCTCTGTATAACAGCCCATAACAAATGAGAACATGACTTGGAGTATTTCTCACACCAGGGGTATTGTTATTGTTAGTGTTTCTCCCAAATTAAGATCACTTCCTATGAACCACATCGCTTCATGTTGCAAAGAAAATATTGCTACTTTACCGCCTTTAGTCTTCCCGAGTCTTGCTCTGGGCCTGTTTGTTTTAAAATCAAGAGGAGGGCTATCAGCTAAAATATGCTAGCTGCATTTTAATCAGGACACAGTCAGTATGAACTGTTTTTACTAGAGAAAAAAAACAGTTTATGTGCCGTAAAAGAGACTCTCATTGTGTTCAGATTGTCTTTATTGGCTCGACCTCACTGACCAGTAGCGAGTGATTTATCTGCCATTGTCAGACAGAAAAGTGAAAATTGACCCCGTCTGTTTTTACTCTTCCTTCCTTCCTTCCTTCCTTCCTTCCTAACTTCCTCCATCCTTCCTTCTTTCCTCCCTCCCTCCCATCTTGCTACCTTCCTTCCTTCCTTCCTTCCTTCTTTCTTCTGTCCTTCCTTCCTTCCTTCCTCCCTTCCCTTCCTCCTTCCTTCTTTCCTCCCTCCCACCTTCCTTCCTTCCTTCCTCCCTTCCTTCTTTCCTTTCCTCCCTCTTTTCCTTCCTTCCTGCCTTTCCTTTCCTCCCTCCCTCTTTCCTTCTTTCCTCCCTCCCTCCCACCTTCCTACCTTCCTACCTTCCTTCATCCCTTCCTTCCTCCCTCCTTCCTTCCTTCCTTCCTTCCTTTCCTTTCCTCCCTTCCTTCCTTCCTTCCTTCCTTCCTTCCTTCCTTCCTTCCTTCCTTCCTTCCTTCCTTCCTTCCTTCCTTCTTTCCTCCCAGCCTTCCTTTACTCAAGTCTTGCTCTGGGCCTGTTAGTTTTAAAATCAAGAGGAGGGCTATCAGCTAAAATATGCTAGCTGCATTTTAATCAGGACACAGTCAGTATGAACTGTTTTTACTAGAGAAAAAAAACAATACTTCTTGCCAGTTTTTGAGCTGTAAACGAGACTTTCATTGTGTTCAGGGGTTCAGATTGTCTTTATCGGCTCGCCCTCACTGACCAGTAGCGAGTGATTTATCCATCATTGTCAGACAGAAAAGAGGCAGCCATACCTGCTTGTCATTTCAGTCAGCTTATAATAACTTGTAGAGTTCACCCTGAAAAGCTCTGATTAGTTCTCCCACCAGGAAAACAAAAGTCAATGAGAACAACACCCAACATGTTTAAATTGCTTAATAAATCAGTGATGAGGGTGACCATTCAGAGGTCTGGAGCCAGGATAGGTTATATTACCCCACCCACCATTATTAATACTGGCCTAATCATCACCCAACACACATGTCTTCTGCACTGCATGGCCCATTATCAGACATCAAAGATACTAAATTAAAAAGGAAGCCATTGAGCCAAAAGGGCAAATCTGAATAAGAAAAAAGGGCCAACCACTTCATGAGTGTGTTAGACTGATAATGGGGGAAATCTCTAACAGAGATCAGCTCCCCCTCTCTGAAAAACACAAGATCAACCTGATATATTATCTCTCTTTCCACCTTCCCTGATCTGTGGAATATACTGTCCTCCTCTGGCAGAGTGACAGAATTAATTCATTCACCGTGATGAGGTTTTGTACAGATAGCTGCCTTTTGTGTTTGCCAGGCTTCATTTGGTTCAATTCGATGGGATCTGCTTTTGAAAGACGCTGATTTTCATTTGGAAGAAAAGTTTCTCTGAGAAATGCAGATCTCGGATTCTCCAAATTGTGGGTTTGATAGATTCACTTGAATGGGGTTTCATTGTGCCAAATCCTCCATATCTGGTTGTAGGTTGTTGCTAGTAGAAATTGAATTCAGATTATCTGTCCACTCGTAGTGCAAACATATAACTCTGACTTATATCTGGAGAATAGTATTTTGTAGGTGTAGATGGCGATAACCACTTAACCCTTGAGTCAAGGGGCTCTCTTGGGCGCCTGGGAGGAAAAGTGCCTTCTGACTCCATTTCAGCAAGTTTATCTAAACCACTAACTGCCAAAAAATGCCTCTTGGGTCATTTGGCCACTGCCACCAATTCATATGAAGCTGCTGGTCCATGTAGAATAACACAAAAGCAACTCCTAAGACACTCAGCATGCTATATTTAAGTCAAAAGCTTCCATGAGCCAGTAAGTTAAATGGAATTTGTTTGGATCATCATTTATCTTATCATCCTCATTATAAGGACACTAAGGTTACTGTGAAAAATGTTAAGCTATTGAAGCGCCGCTAATGAATATTCTATTGTACTAACAAAGGATCAAATGACTATGTGTGATGTATAAGATGTCACTCATAGTGATGAGCCCACAGAGAATTATCATCCATATAAGAAACTTCTGTCAGCTCAGTGTTTTAGTTGTGCAGTTCTGCAACCTCGGCTTTCATCAGCGTCATTAGGCGGCACCAGCCCGACTGTTTTCATTGGAAACACCTCTGACAGACTTTATGTATAAAACCTGCTAAGAAAATAAAGTTCACTGTTATTACTGAGTCATTATGGAGCGTACATTTGTCATTTGGACAGAAAGTCTGCTACAAAGCTGTTTGATGTGTATGTAGGTGATTCTTGTTTTGGAGGTCTTACATAATGTTCAGGGTCAAATTTAACTCATTTTTTTATGTTTGAGAGCTGTAAAAACACCATATACACATTTATTTTAGCCAGACTGCTCCTAATGTAACCCACAATATACACAAATGGCAATTAAATGCATCATTTTTTTTCATTTATGTGCAGTTGATACACAATTTTGAATATGCAAATGTCCATATTTACCATTTATCATTCTCCATATTCTATAAAATATTCTCATGGACCATAAAATAGTGATTGTGAATGTCTTTTTTTCCCTCCATAAATAAATAGAATACATTCTGCTTGCTCTCTGACAGCTTCACTAAGGATTAATCAAACATTTATTAATGAGAGATGGGGACTTTGTGTGAATTGGTGCAGAGACTAAACTGAACAGTATGTGTGAGGGTTAATGGAGCTCCTAGGAATCGACATGAATTCATACAAGTGCAATGAAAATATCTATTAGATCCAGAATATTGTCTTGTCTTTGAGTTATGAACAAAGCTTAAATTAGGGGTCTTAGATCTTGGGTAAAGCAGCCAAAATGCCCAAAGGCTCCAAGATCACTGTGTCACTGTTCAAATATTAGCCCACAGTTCAAAAGCTAATTTTTCTCTCTTTGCCCCCAAGAGTTTTAATCCCTCTGGCTATTAGAATAATTCTACAATTTAATATGAATGATAACAAATTTATACTAAATGATTCTGTAAATCATAACATTACTACAGATTTTGGAGCTTTTTGGGAGGGGGACTTAAATGGCAAATAAAGAGTGTTTAAACCCCAGCTTATCAACTGCGTCACAAGCCAAGCCTGTACTGTATAAGCCTGGTTATTTATCTATATATATTATTTATTTCACAACTGGCAATCTTGTATCAAAGGCAAACAAACATAACCTGGTGTAAGGAGCACAACCTTGGAGCGATAAGCAATGGAAACACACTGAGCTATCAGGGTGCACATACTCTTTTTTTCCTAATAATGTTCATGTGCACTGGATACATTTGGGATCCATTCAAACTCTTTCCACAGCAGCTAAGAGCAAAATCTATAATAAGCAAAATGAAGTCACGATTCCATAAAAGTGAAATAGACTGCAATTGGAAAGGTTGAAATCTCAGTTGCACATACTGATTTTATTTACCCCGAAAAGAAACAAGACCTTAATATAGTTTAGATGATCTAAGCCGACTGCTGCTGCTGCTACTGCTGCGCTTGGTGTATTCGTCTCTTTGCCATTAGTATGCCTGTGAGTATTCTGTTGCTCTGCAGTGATTATCAGCTTGGTGAGATGCAGGGCCACCCCAGGGTCAAACAAAGAAAGAGCATGGGGGGGCAGTGGTTTAGCCCTTTTGGCCTCATTAGTTAATTAAGGTACAGGTTTGCAATTTTTTTTTACTCACTGGCTTTTGTGTAAGCATGCAGAGAGAATACATGAACGATGTATAAGACTCATGCTAGAACCAAAATAAAAGTTGGAGGGTAGACGGGAGGGTCAAGTTAACTTCAATTTGAGTTTCAAAATGCCAAACTGAAACTCTACCCTTTTCTTACATAAAGTGAGTCCTTCAGTAGTATTAGTTTTTGGGGCTAAAAGGAATCATTACAGTCTAAAAATGTTAATGTTGGTCCTGTTTAATGTTACGACTCTCCACAGAACATAGAGCAGCTCCCATGATGTTTTAGATTAGATAATTTGGTCCTTTTTGAAAATCAGTTTTGAACTAGATTGAACCATTATATGTCCAAATAAGGCAAAATGAATTAGGTGAGTCAGAACCATAGACTGTATAAAAGAAATGGACGTAACATCCGTGACGTCACCCATTGGTTTATGGACTGCAGCTCGGAAGCCAATAGTTTCGATCTTGAAAATTTCAGGTGCATGCTGGGAAAAATAAAAACACGGATTCTACTTATATGGGCATGAGGCGGGGCCAAGGGCGGAGCGGGGAGGTTGCTATGGTTGCGAGGGCTGGATATCGAGGACATTGGTCAATCAACCTGTCAATCAGGACGTAGCCACGCCCTAATGCATACCCTGCTTTATCGTCAAATATAAAATCAGGGAGGCCAAAATGTCCCAAATGAACATCATACTGCATTGAAGAAGGCTTTAAACTAGCGATTGAGACCATAAACACATTTTGAAAACGTTTACTGAGGTTAGAAATCAAGTGAGAAGTTGGTGAATTCTCCATTGACTTGTATAGAGACGGTCGCCCCCTGGTGGCCTTTTGATAGAATGCAGTTCTAAGTTACTTCCGCGTTGGCCTCATTTCAGAGGACCGGAGCTCTCCGCCTGTTCAGTACAGTATATTTTGTTGAAATACTTGCACTTGATTTGCTCCGAAATGGCCTGGAGTTGAACTGAATAGCAAAGAAAGGTTTGGAGGTTAGGACTGGATGTTCAATGTTCAATTAATTTTTACTGGTGGAGTCCAACTTTGATTTGAATGATTCAAATTCACAGCGGACAAAAAAAAAAGATAAAAGAATTACACTGCTATTGTCCTTAAGCACTTGTCCTCTTTTTTTGTATGTTCCTTTTAGTCTTTAGGTTTTCAAGGACCTATTTAATAAATGAAAGCATCATGTGTTTCTAACATCAATAGCACTTTACTATCTCTAATAGTTTTATGATGCTTTGGCTCTCATTTGGTGATTTTTATCTTCACAGACTAGTGTTTCAAAAACCATAATCTCATGGTCGATGTTGTTGATGCAAGCACTTTAAGAATCCCATTTCACTTTCTTTCTTTCTTTATTTATTTCTTTCTTCCTTTCTTCTTCTTTTTTTTTTGTAAAGGATTTTGCCCAGCTATTAAGAGTCAAAACCTTGCTTCAACATGGGTCAAATGCATTAGTATACAACCTGTCTAAAGCATCTTGAAAGCCATTAGCAGTAGCTGCTGCAGAGAAGTAAGTGCTGAAAGTGGAAGGGACAAAAAGGCACTCTGCCTCATGCCTTACTTCTTCTTTTTTTTTTCATTTTTTGGAAATAGGATTATCAATGTAGTTTTAAAAAAAAAAAGACATAGACTAGCGAGTTGCCAGCTGTCACCACAGCCGAGTTTGGTTTTTATCCGTGGCAAAGCTGAACCCTTAAATTTATTTCAGCAAATGTTAGAGTCAGCACAGATCAGAATAGTCAAGCTGGTTCAGAAACATGCACACTAAAAACTCATACATGCACAGATCTTTGGATATCTTGTACATTACACGTTTGGGGTAAATCCCAATGATAGAAATTAACAATGATGTGCAGTAAATCCATTATAAAGGAGCTTGCTGTGAAGACTTGAAGTGAAGGGAACGCTAATTTGATTATTGTTTTTGTTCAAAAAATGAATAAAAACCATAATAATTTCTTCCCACCCACTGTCAAAAACATATTACATTTCATTTTTCTGAATTATGACCTGGCCTCAGTTGTATTGCTGCTAATTATAATGCACCTGGGGAATTGACCTTGTGACAGTGAGAACCTGCAGGAAGTTAATTGGCAGAAGATGAAACATATTCAGGTCAGACCCGGTTCAAATTACTCTGAAATAATTTTCATTATCTGTTTTAGCTGAAAAGTGCTTGAGTATAGGGATTGTGAAAGACATGACAATAAGTGAAACCCTTAGAGAGTAGAGTGTTTTATGACTGATAGGCCAATAATACTGATTTGGCTCTTCTAGCTCCAGTAAGAAGTTTCCTCTTTTACCAACAACAAGCCATTTTTTTTTTACTTTTTACATATAATATCTCCTCAGGTCAGATAGTTGAGCCCAGAGTTCAAACTAAACATGATGAAGCAGCTTTTACACAACTGGAACAAACTAGCAGCAGAACTGAAATCATTTTTAAATCCAGGTTAAAAACACTTCTAGGAAGGAATGGAAGGGAAGGTGAGGGAGGGAGGAAGGAAGGAAGGAAGGAAGGAAGGAAGGAGGGAAGGAAGGAAGGAAGGAGGGAAGGAAGGAAGGAAGGAAGGAAGGAAGGAAGGAAGGAAGGAAGGAAGGAAGGAAGGAAGGAACAGTCAAAACAGACGGGGTCAATTTGACCCAGGAGGACTCTTTTAAAGCATTTTACTTTTTAATCTTTCATTTGAACTCTATGTCCTTTTAATGATTTTAAAGCAAATCATTATTTTATGCTGCAATTCTAGCATTTTATTTCTCTTTCTATTTTCCTGTACTTTTTATTATTAGTGGTGGGGGTGAGGGGTTAAATGTTTCTCAAATTACATGTTTTTCTGTTTTATATAAAGCACATTGAGTTGCCATTGTGTATGAAATGCGCTATATAAATAAAACTGCCTTGCCTTGCCTTACTATATTGTATTGAACAGATAGTCATGCATTAGCTGAACACACATTTCCATCTCAGAGGATGAACTTTTAGCAGACAAGCCTTTCTACTGTACTGTATGTAATGAATATTGTAGCCTCGAGGATGTGTGAGCAAAGCTTTTGATCTTTGACTTGTGCTTTATCATCTTCAGTCATTCCTCCCTTTACCCCGCTTGACTGGCTTTTACATGTAACCTACACATGGCCAGATTTCATGCTGTAGCTGTAGCTGTTTTTCTTCCCTCGTCTTCTGCTGCCCTTTTCAGCCTTTTAGCCCTTTTGTGTTGAATTCTCTCCAGGTTTTAGTAATTAGGTGCTGTCAGAATGAGAAGGCTCAAATTAGTCAGAGTAAAGAGGGGCATGTCATTGTTTGGCCTCTGTTTAATATCCAAGTATTAATGATGACAGAAGAAGAGCAGCCCTTGGAAATTGTACTGGGGGAAGTTGCTTATTTGGACATAATGAGGTGAGAGAGCACAGTATTTGATCAATGGAGGAAGGAGTCGCTCGTGTTTTTATAAAGTTAGTGGGAAAAGCACTTTGCACAAATTGTTGATTTCTGCAGTACATATTTGTGTTCTTCCAGATTCACTCCTCTCTACTTGTAATGCGCTTGGATGACAACTGAAGTGGTGGCGGGTTTGGGGGGGGGGAATGATGGCAACAACTGTAATCCTGACAAAGCTGTGGTGGTGAATGACTGAAAGATGTGAAGAGAAGGAGCTTAGGAGCTGACACGTCTATGTCAATTTGATTAAAGCCTGACACCCACACACAGTACATGGAAACGGCTGCTTAGCGCTTTGTGCAGTGTTTCAAAGCAGCAGGTTAATGATAAGTGGTGGAGACAGTTTGGAATTTGCCCCTGAAAGGCTAATTTATCTGGATGAGAAACACAAATTGGAAACATAATGCTTAAAGTTATTTTACTGTTAGGAGGCTGGATATAACAGCTGTTATGCATATTCACTTTTCACCTGTAAATTCATTTCTCTTTAAAGTGCGGATGGGCGTGCAGAATTCCCACCGGCAATATCCTACTACTGCTGATAATATACTGTTACTAGTAACAATGTTACTGCTGACACAAATGCAACTGCAGCCTACGTGTGTGTTATGTGTACGCATACAGACAGGTAATATATTAAAGGAAGAAAACCTGAATATCTGAATGGGAAAATATTCCACATTCGTCTTCCATACAGGTGTACTGCCTGATATGATTATCCAACTAACATCCTATCATGTTCTGTGATACCTAGAGGAGCATGAGGATGAGGATGAAAATTCATGAATCATACAGTATGCTACACACCGTCACCAGATCTCAACCCAGCTCAACTCCTATGAGAGATTTTTGGAGCAATTTATTAAAGCATTTTTTGTACCACTGTCTTCAAAACATCATGTACATTTATTATTATAATGCTTATTATTCTTAACACCTTTCATATCCTTACATACTGTTCATACTGTACATCCTCATAGTATGTTCTGGGTCAATTTTGACCTGGTCCAAAAATCGCTTCATAAAAAGTGTCTATTCCAAATTTTGAACCACAGATCTGTTTAGAAAGCATCAATAGCCGAGCAGAGAGCAGAGAGAGTGTATTTTATAGATGTTTCACCACTCATTTTTTTGAGAAAAACTTTATAGAACTGGGGGGTTTATTGGGATTTGGCCCACTTTAGGAAAATTCATCAAATTTCAGGGTAAAATGATGATATTTGGGTTGTTAATACAGATGTCAAATTTTACCCGGACAATATGTAAGGGTTAAAAGGGCCTTAAAGGAGCATAAAACCAAAAAGAAAGAGGACAGAAAAAGAAACATTAATGTAATATAAGACGGAACATAAAAATAACAATCATTTTAAAATAGTAAATAGTAAAAGGGAGGCTTGGAAGATTGGCAGTTCGATTCCCGGCTCCTCTGGTCCACATGTCGATGTGTCCTTGGGCAAGACATTTAACCCCAAATTGCTCTTGGTGTATGAATGTGAATGAATGGTTAAATTCCCCCCTGATGAGCAGGTTGGCACCCTGCATGGTAGCTCCTGCCATCAGTGTATGAATGTGTGTGAATGACATGTAATGTAAAGCGCTTTGAGTGGTCGCAAAGACTAGAAAGGCGCTATATAAGTACAGTCCATTTACCATTTAAAAGTAGCTAAAAATAGAAAAAATCAAGTAAAATACCACCTTTTAAAATAAGTTCAGTAGTGCGTCAGTGTGGAAATGACTGTCAGAAAAGCTCATAAAAGGCTAAAGTGAAGAGGTGAGAGGTGTTTTGTGCCATAATTGAGACCTCCAACCTTGATTTTCTTTCGGCTGTTGCTGTAAACCTCTAATAAACCAGCAGCAGTACTCCCGAAGGCAAATAGCCACGTAGCTTCGGTCCGAGCCCATTAAGAGCTTTGTATGTAAGGAGGAGGACCTTAAAGTCAATTCTGAAAGTTACAGGAAGTCAGTGCAGAGCGGCTAAAACTGGACTAATGTGTTCTCTCTTCTTAGTTCTGGTTAATAGCTGAGCTGCAGAGTTTTGAATGAGCTTAAATCTCTCAGTGGGTTTTTTTTTGCGGGAGGCGGGTAAAAACTTGTATTACAGTAATCGAGTAGGGCTTGAGATAAAGACGTTCTTACTTTAGCTCTGATGGAAATTTTGTGAGAATGGAGAACTTGGGGAATATAAGAATCACCTCAGGAGTTCAATTTGCCACCGATCTGTACATATGAAACTGCTGTTGTATTAAAAAACAAAACCTTATATTAAAAAAAGGGTACTGCTAATAACAAACCACGACCAGTGTAGAGAAAAACCCGTCTTTCTGAGGGTAACACAATGCTAAAAGCAGTGTGAGTTATTTCTGTCAATTGACTGGCAAGTCGAAGAGAAAGGAAGGTTTTAAGAAAGAAAGATTCAGAGTGTATAGGGAGCAGTACCGGGAGGGCATGATGGGAGTGATGTGTTTATACAGCACTGTAAAAGGATGTGCTGGATGTTTTGGAAATGCCTGCCAGAAATCCTATTGAAGTTCGTGGAGGAGCTTCTTCAAGTCTGCAAGGGGTTAGCGAGGGGTGGGGAACCTTTGTTAGCGCGGGTCTGTGAAGTCCATTGAGACATATACAGAGTGTGATATCTGGCAATGCAATAGACTCGACTTTGACTTGATTTAATTGACGTAGCTTTGAGCTGGTAGGAGGAGGCTTTGCAGAGAGGGGCTTGATGTGTTGAGTCGAGGTCAGTATATAGTGATTGGTGATTGACGTTTTATTTCTCTGTGTTTCTATCTATTGTGAATCCTTTCCAGCCTTGGTTTCCAACCTGCCAATACGCATAGTGTCAATCAAAGTGATGTATTTGCAGTTTATCTTTAGGGCAACGGCTCCATAGAGGTTCGAGGTTTGGAGTAGAAAGATGCTAGTTTAAAAATCTGTAATCTCACTTTGAAAATGTGCAGCGATGGGATGTGATGTGAACTTCCCCAACAAGCATCAGCTCCACAGCCTAAATGCCAAATGTCGACTGTTCCTTTTTGTATTGTCACATCTGTGCGCTCTTATTGACGTCAGCTTCAGTCAGTGTTTGCGATGACTTAAGGAGAGAGGACAGTTTCTACCTCCATCCAGCACAAAACAACAAAGTGATCGCAAATTTCCCAAGAGACATCGTATATGAGAGACTTTAACCCATTTAAATGTTGGTGGGGTTTTTTCCCCCTAAGGTTTTTGAGAGGAGGGTAATGTAAATTGAAGACTACAGTTACAACTAAAGACTTCGAACCCAAAGATTAGAACAAATTACATCCGAAAAAATCATGATTTGTATCACATATCACACATAGATGTTTAGTTTTACTTCACTAAGAATGAGAAGTCAGACTTAATTCAGTCAGATCCACCATCACTCCCAGCTGTGCTTCCATGCACCCCTCATTAAAGGGCAGGCGAGGCGAATACTTTCATTAGCAAATCCCACGAGGATTCAAGAATAGATCTTACATCACCTGGCCTCAGAGATGGGTTTCTCTTAGTGCTAAAATTCATTAACAACATCCTACTAAACCCTCTCCGTTCACAACAAGAGCTCTCTAAACAATCCTAAATCGTGTCATTTAGCCATGCAAAACATGCCCGTCCATGCACGCCAGATTGTGAGCTCATGCATCTTAAAGGCATCCAAACATGGTTGTATTTGTGCAGCATTTATAGACATTTATTGAAGATTTCAAACATAATCTCCTCCTAGAATGTCAAGAATAATATGTGCTCCAAAACATCTGGATTCCCCATGTTATTCATACAAATCAGAACAGCTTCAATTAAACCTTCGTATTGTCCTCCCGGGTGAAATTGACCCTGTCTGTTTTGACTGTTCCTTCTGTTCTCCCTTCTGTCTGTCCTTCCTCCTTCCCTCCTTTCCTTCATTCTTCCTCCCTCCCTCCTTTCCTTCCTTCTTCCTCCCTCCCTCCTTTCCTTCCTTCTTCCTCCTTTCCTTCCTTCTTCCTCCTTTTCTTCCTTCTTCCTCCTTTCATTCCTTCTTTCCTTCCTTCCTCCCTCCCTCCTTTCCTTCCTTCTTCCTCCTTTCCTTCCTTCTTCAATATGTGAGCTACTACTGGCATTTAACCTTATTGTTGTTGCTCTTAAACAACATCAGTGTCTGATAATATCTTCACTTCTAAGCCTTACTTTAAAATTATGTTGATACATCATCATAGTGTTTCCTATTCACACCATGGAAATATTGCTCTTAGACTCACACAAACAACATTAACATGAACTAACTTTCACATTACCCACACAAATGACTGCCATGTTCAAATTTTCAAGCAAGCTAGCTCAAAGGTGATCTTACTTTAGCCATTAGCCAGCTAGCTTGTGAGCTTTCTATTAGAGTTAGCATCAGAAACTACTAGCATCTAACATTATTGTTGTTGTTCTTAAACATCTTCACCTCTAGGCTTTACTTTAAAACTATGTTAATGCATCATCACCCACACAAATGACTGCCGTGTTTACAATCTGAAACTAGCGAATTGGCAAGCAAGCTCGCTCAAAGGTGGTCTTACTTTAGCCATTAGCTAGCTAGCTTGTGAGCTCGCTATTAGTTGTTGCTCTTAAACAACATCACTGTCTAATAATATCTTAACTTCTAAACCTTACTTTAAAATTATGTTGATACATCACCATAGCAACCTACATCAATACATTAAACCAACTGCACAGTAATAACGACCAATTTGACCCAATGTTCTCATTTATTTTGTTATTTATTCCCGTTCCAACTCGTGTTTTTATAATCTTGAATTAATCCTACATTCACTATGTAGCTACATCTCATTTTGACACTCAGGTTGGGTATGAAGTGAAGAATGGTGCTGGTTTTGTATTTATACACATTTAAGGACTCAAATAAATTAACAAATGATTGAAGTAAATAATAATAATTAATAATAACAATGACAATTATTGATTTATTGGTGCTGAGATGACATTTAGATGTGTTTGAGTTCCCCTTAAAAAGACTAAAATAGCCAGTGTGTTGAGTGCATCCACACACAGTTGTTTTAATGCTCGTGTGATGTTGATGTATGCATCTCAGTGTGGCCCTACACGCTGCTGTCTGCCCCTGCATAGTGTGTGCTTGCACTGACATGACTTGCATGTTAAACACCAACAGCTGACTGTTGTAGCCTCCTTGTAATGGAGCCAGTCACTACCGGCTGCCAGGCTCCAATTAGGCATGCAAACCTCCTGATCCAAGACGGGAAAGAAGCTGCCTCAAACTTAAGGTTTTTCACCGGCATGACAGAATCAGATACTTCTCGTTCGGTCTCTTCAAAAACTCACATATCCTAAAACAAAGTAATGATGTCTATGTGACCTGTGTACACATTTGTGTGTTTACGTAATTTGGAATTAAAGAAGTCTGTGGTTAAGATGCTAAAAGCCTATTTACAGTAGACGGCTCTGAAGTCCATAATCCTCTCGCTAGAGAATGGTCAGCACTCACATCTTCTCTCAGTGGTTTTTGTTTATTGTTAGTAAAATCTCACGGGCATATTTGCTTGGAAGCATGGAAGGATAATCAGTAAATTAATACACCATTGCTAATATTGCTTCTAAGCTTATACCATGAGTAGCTTTGAATATGCTCTCACGTCTAAGTTCTTTTCAAACTTTGTCGAATTAATAACTTGGAGAATCAATCTGCTTGGCAAGCTATTAACTAGGTAAACACAGGCTATATGTGTGTGTGAGTGTGTGTTTGTGTATCTATGGATGGATGGATGGATGGATGGGGATGGATGGGTAACAGGGAGTTAATTAATGCTTTCAGTTTCCTGGAGTTATTATAAAAGACCCTACTTGTCTTTGTTTATTAAAGGATAATACCAGGGTAATGCAATTTTGATCCCATTGCTTTAAATACTTATGAAAAGTACTTTTAGACTTTCAATAAGCATAATGGTGAAAGAAAGAAAACAATAAATCTTTGTTTTATCACTCAAAATAATTAATACTTCCTTCAGAATATTGCTTTTTGAAATAAACATAATTGCTCCTCACTACATAAAAAAATTAATACCTAAACTCGTGCATCATGTGTCTTCGGGAATGTATTTACTGTTGCAAACTATTTATATATGTACTTTTTTTAAGAGACAGGCTGTGTAAGAAGATATGCGTGAGCAAACTACTTTTGAGTAGCAACCGCTGGTAAACACTGCAGGATACCATCCTCCATGGGGGATGCATGCAGTGTGAAATAACTGTCTGTGTCTTGGGTTGCTGTGGCCTCTAATTGCCTCTGCGGATAGTTTCAGGGAACAATCTGTCTGTTTTTTCCCCCCTCCAAAAAAAAAGGACAAGGTGCACCAAGGTTTGATGGTGGAAACTGTCATTTCTGGTTATACAGCTGCGATGCCCTCAAAAGCTAGAAATACAAAGGACATGGCACTGAAGGTCTACATGATCAGAGAAGTAGATTGGAGTTTTATTCAGACGGACAGAGGTTTATGTAGGAGGAATGAACCAGATAACCTCAATTTTCCTGGGATTTGTACAGTTTGGCTGCAGCATATTGACCTACTGTGTCCAAGTTAGCTAGTTAACCGAGCTGATCGGCCTTCAGGATGATTTTGTATCAATAACACACTCTCATGAACTGTGTAAACTATAGTTTATTGATGTCTATACTTCAGTGTATGGCCTTTGCAGTTTACTATACTTCCAACTCTTACCCACTACCAGGGACGGCACTAAGGGGTGGCTTTTGGGGCTGCAACCCTGAATGTTTTCTCAAAAGCTGTTGCTTGGAAGCCAATAGTTTAGAATCTGGGTAGCGCCATCTTGAAAATGTCAGGTGCATGCTGGGAAAAATAAAAACACGGATTCTACTTATATGGGCATGAGGCGGGACCATGGGCGGAGCGGGGAGGTTGCGATGGGTTGCGAGGGCTGGATCTCGAGGACATTGGTCAATCAACCTGTTAATCAGGACGTAGCCACGCCCTAATGCATACCCTGCTTTATCGTCAAATATAAAATCAGGGAGGCCACAATGTCACAAATGAACATCATACTGCATTGAAGAAGGCTTTAAACTAGCGATTGAGACCATAAACACAGTTTGAAAACGTTTACTGAGGTTAGAAATCAAGTGAGAAGTTGGTGAATTCTCCATTGACTTGTATTGAGACGGAAGTCCTTTTGACACCAAAACTGTCGCCCCCTGGTGGCCTTTTGCTAGAATGCAGTGCCTGGGTTAAAGTCCCTTTTTATTAACAGTGACTTCAACCAGCTGCTGACTGATTCTGAGTGCATTCATAATAATTGTTGTTAAGAGTGAAACTTATGAAGACATTTAAATTGAGGCAGTGTTACAGAGTTAACAATATTTTTTTTCCTTTTAATCTAATTCCTTATTGTTATTTATTTATTTTTATGTATATGCTTTTTGGAAAATAGTTCATAAGGACAGAAATAGATCACTACTCCTTCCCACTCCTCAAATTATTGGTAGGCCCGGCTGCAAGTCTTTACCCGTTTGCACCTGATCATTTTTCCTTTCTTATTTTCTCTCTCTGTTTCACTCACTTACTTCATTCATATTAGATTAAAAGAAAATAGGGTAAAAACTGGGGCTCAAAAAAAATGCACTAGACTAAAGTCACAAAGCGGGCATTTTCTGCAAGTCACTGAAGTATAATAGACGGAGAGACAGATTCTCTCAGGGCCATTTACTCTTGTCTTGACAGGGGCTTGCCACAAATAATACCCTGGCCCACGGCTAAAACTAACCACACTTATATTATTTCCAAACCACAACCCACATTACTGTAAGAGTGAGGGTATTGTATCATGTTTTGCATAGATCAGTGCTGCCAAATGCGATATAAATGAAAGCATCTAGCCATATCACAACAAAAGGATAAAATTCCTAAAAAATATCCAGTGGCTTTTTGCTGAGAAGGAGATTTTTCTCTGAAGTTTAGATTTACACATGTTTTTTTTTTCCTTCTCACATACCTAAAAAAAAAAAAAACCTTTATGATGAATGATAGCATGAGCGTTGTTTGTGGAGGAGCAGAGTGCTGTGACTGTAGGTGTCTAAGTGGTTGAATGATGAGTAAAGGAGGACTCGAGAGGAGACAGAGAGGGTTATGAGTCTTTAAAGAGGGCTGAAAGTGAGGGACAGGCTTAGTGGATAGATATTAGATTGGTGTCATGAGTAAGCACGTCAGGGCACAGATAGGTTCATCCTTTATCTAAGCTCTCTCTCCTCACTATGCCAAATACTCCTTTCTATCTTCTCTGTTAATCTACACTTCCTCTCCCCAAAATCTCCTCCGCCTCTGGGTTTTCTAAGTTTACCTTTTCATTCACGTAATCTAGGTCAGGTCTTTCTCAATTTCAGCGCTTTGATGAAAACTTTAAAGGGATACTCATACTTATGTTTTTGCATGTATTAGCATATTTACAACACAAATTGTATATGATTTCCATTACTAATCATCACCAGTACAAGTCTATCAAATTTTAACAAGCCACACAACTCTTAATATTACAATAGAAACAGACCATACAAGACAATATTCATAAACTTCACACAATGTTAGATCAATGAACACTTCCACAACAAGAACAAGAACTAGCTATTAGTACAATAAAGTGTAAATGAAGTGATTGATTTTCATGATATGCTGTTGATCCATACAACAATGGCTTCACATCCAGTTCATTCAACACTTGCGGTTAAAGGCCCCAAACTGAAAATGCACAATGTCTCGGAAAACCTCCCCCTCCTCCTTTTGATAAATATGCCTTTTCAATTCTTATGTGAAGGAAAGAGACTGAATACTTAATTTCCATGAAAGATTTAATGTTGCTGACTAAATCAAAACAAGTTGGCCGTGTTGTACTTTACATTTATAATTCCCACCTGGCATTGGGGTAATGCAGTTTTAAGATGGTTGTGATTTTGATGGGACTTCTCAAGTAAATGTCTCATATTTCATCTCTTGAAAATGACTCGTGTTATTATAATCTATATGCAGTTTATCAGGGTGTCTTTTTGCAAAAAAATAGTTGAATCCATTCAGATAAGGTGTCTTAATAAACAGAATTGGTCAAGATTGGTGTTGAAATCCATTCTATTACTTTATTTATTTATTTATTTATCTGATCAAAACAGAAAAAAAACATCTGCAAGTATTATGACCGTTAAGCTTTAAATAAAAAATATAAAGTTCATTGTTTTTTATAGTGCATTAAGACCTAGAATAAAGAGCAGTTTATAACACTACAAAGACCTTTATTCTTGAAGTTTTTAAGAAGCAGTGCTAAACTATCCTGACCTAGAATCTTACCTAAAGAGAAAGTATTCATGATGAGAGATGATAATTTTAACGTGGACATACTGAAATCTAAATATGATACATTTAGTAGATATGGTTTTTGCTCCATTTGGCCTGAGCAGAGAGGTAACTCATCCAGAAAAGCCTCATCTGAACAGTGAAAGTCCTTTTTTTCAGATGAAGAACAAGTAGTAGTAGCAGTAGTAGTTTATCAGAAACCTAAATGTTACAATATGATGTACTGTACCATCTGTGGTCGCTTCAGTAAGTCATTATTAAAGCATATAACAGCACAATAACAAACAGTACAGCGTGTACAAATACAAAGCTCCACAGAAGAAGAAGCACATCACAAAAGATGAGATAATCCTTTATTAGCCTCACGATGGGGAAATTTACAGCATCGCAGCAACAAAGTGGGTTGTAAAAAATACAAGAGCATCAATAAAAAGATAAAAAAAACAATAAATAATAAGCAAATAAAACAATAGGAAATAAAAAATAGAGACAGTAACAGTACATTGAGAGCAATGTTGGTGGAAAATAATACCTCAGTGTGACATGCACACATAATATTGAATCAGTAGTTAGAGAGCATGAGAAAGAGGAAGTGTCATTTCAGATGTGTCGGTAATTAAACCTGACAATTTCTCTCATTTTAACACCTTTTTGCTATTACCCACAATAAGCTCTCAGCAGAAACTGAGTCACACTTGCCTGGCACATGAGACTCAACAGTCACTTCATCCTGGAGACACAAGTGGCCATTTAGAAACAGTCTCAGAAAATGACTCTGGGAATAGCTATCTTTCCCACACCACCTGAGCTCCTCTTTTTCTTGTTGTCTTTAGCGTTGCAGATACGATCGCTTGATTTTTTTTTTTTTGTCCAGTTGTCTTAGTCTTAGAAGTCAAGAGGTTCGGGTTTTGCAGTACGGTATCTGTGATCTTACGAGGTGAAGGGGGAAGGAAATGGATATGTTGTTTTCATTGTATCCACCTCTGGCCTGTAAAAGCAAACATACTGTGGGTAGTGGGGTTTCCATTGCCCCTGGAGTCTGCGTGTGTGTGTGTTAGCCTGCTGGAGCCAAGCCAGGTCATTCATGTGGCAGAGGCATGTGTTTAACTGCAAATCAATGTTTGTATGACTTCTACACTAGCTGAGCTGTAAGGGGAGCGGGGGAGCGAGGGGGGTATTACTGTTGTGTTGAATACTTCACTGAAATCAATATTTAAAACTGTCCTTGACCTGCAACATTTGTGCCTGTTCAAATGAATAAGTTATGTTTATCTGACAAGCTACCTGTCATAATAATAAGTATCAAAAACCTTCAGACATAAACACTTAAAGACAAAGTAGATAAACAAGACGATGCTGGATGGTTGGATGTAAAAAGCTTGTAACTTTCCACTAGAGACCCTGTCCTTCCAACAGTGAACATTGGCTTCTTTTAACTATGAAAATGATCTTTTAGCAATTTTAACAAATGAGTTTTAGCTTCCTCAACATTTCGAAGCCAATGTCAAACAAATATGATGATTTGTTATGTTGTTCTTATGGTGCATCTCCTAACAGTACAGTACAGTTACATTGGCCCCATATTCACCTGCATCTGGATCTCAGTGCATTAATATACCTTGACCAGATACAGTAATGACCTCGATACAGATTGCATGTTAATAGGAGTAATAATATATGAAAATAACAAATATTATACCCTGAAATTATAGATGATAGCATGATAGATTGATAGTTGTCTTTTGCTGAATATAAGACGTCCAAAACATTGAGTTGGTTTCTAAGTACAGATGCATAGTATGTAAAACCAGGGTTTTACATAATACTGCAGTACTTTTACTGTAATACTGCATACTACATCACTCATAATACTGCAGTACTTTTACTGTAATACTGCATACTACATCACTCATAATACTGCAGTACTTTTACTGTAATACTGCATACTACATCACTCATAATACTGCAGTACTTTTACCGTAATACCGCAATACTACATCACTCATAATACTGCAGTACTTTTACTGTAATACTGCATACTACATCACTCATAATACTGCAGTACTTTTACTGTAATACTGCATTCTACATCACTATAATACTGCAGTACTTTTACTGTACTACTGCATACTACATCACTATAATACTGCAGTATTCATCATCTCATGCTTGAGACAGCAAGGAGTCCGTTTGCAGATGACTGAATAAACTAGAGAAAGACAAGGAACGACTTTGTGCTCCTTGATAATAACTATTGCCAGAACACATGTTAATGCCAGGTCTAAATAGAGTAATAATATATGAAAATAACAAATAATATACCCTGAAATTATAGATGATAGCATGATAGATTGATAGTCGTCTTTTGCTGAATATAAGAAGTCCAAAACACAGATTCATATTATTTCTTTGTCGTTCTTATGCAGCCTAGATTCACAGCATAGTGATGATTGCTTTTCATGTAAAGGAGTATGTAGGGAAAAAAAATAAAGACTAAATAAATAATAAAAGCCACTGCTGTGAGGTTGTCCTCTTCATCAAGGATGTGTTTTCTGTGAGGTTTTTATATGATGAAACACCACCGTCTCATTGTCCTGTGATGATAGCTTGGTCGACTACCTGACTTTCAATGCAGAGTCCTTGCAAACCATTCCCATGAATCGCCCGGTGAGAGCTGAGCTCAGACTGAACCACTCATTTGTATAAAGTGGCGACATGCTGAAGGCTCAGCAGGATTTCTCTGTCAAGCTCCGGATCACAATTCAGTGGTGTTTTTTGCTTGGCAGTCTTTGCTCCACTACCATTCCACACATCACTGACGATTGAAGTCTTAAATTAAACTGCGTCACATTTAAAAAGCATCACATCCTCTGCCGTTCGGATGCACACGTACACAAGTTATGATTTCCTGATTAAGCCTTTTGAAAATGATTACACATTTTAACACTTTTCATTAAATATGCAAGAGTTTTGAATTTGAATTTCTTCGCCGCCTTAGAAGAAACAAACACCAGGTGTTTCTCTGCACACTCATTTTCTCGCCTGTGCCACTGTAGCTTTAGATGATGCTGAAAGAGGAAGTGTATTAGAGTCTTAGGGGGAAATGATATTCTTTTATTTACAGCATTATGACTTCAAAATCACCTGCTGAGAGAAAAAGCATTGGGGAAAACAAGGTAGAAAAATGCCCTGAAATGACTCGGGTGTCTTTTATAAGTGGAAAAATAAAGCTGTAGATAGTATTCCTGAATATACTCGAGACTGCCTGCTGCTGAGGACTGAAGATCAACTTACCCCAAACCAGTTAAAATTATCTTTTGATAGTCAGATAATTCTCTACACTGTTGCTTCCCCTCTACATTGTGTCTTTTTCTTTTTCCAGTCAATTTAATTCTGTCATGACGTTCCTACTGCATACTACTTAGTCAGGTGTCAGACAGTTGGTTTTCACAGGGTTGCAAGCATACATCCATGCTTCATTAACAGCTTACACCTCGGGAAGTGTTGATGTTGATGCGTCGTTATATTAGAATATTGAAAGTAAACTGGAAGAGTTTCACTTTTATTAAAAGAGGTGAAAGAAAACCCTCCTGTTGTCCTCGAGTTAAGGAAGGGAGGGAGGAAGAAGGACGGAAGGAAGGAAAGGAAAGAAGGAAGGGAGGAAGGAAAGGAGTTTTATTTATAAAGCACATTTAAAAACAACCTCAGTTGAACCAAAGTGCTGCACAGTTATTAAAATACAATATAATCACACACAAATATAATAATAAATAAAAACAATAAAGGAATAGTAAGAGCTCAATGTAAAAACTAAAATTAGAATAAAAATAGGGAGGAAGAAGGAAGGAAAGGAGGAAGAAGGAAGGAAAGGAGGAAGAAGGAAGGAAAGGAGAAAGAAGGAAGGAAATGAGGGAGAGAGGAATGAAGAAGGAAGGAAATGAGGGAAGGAAGAAGGAAGGAAATGAGGCAGGAAAGGAAAGATGGAAGGAAGGATGGAGGAAGGACGGAGGAAGGATGGAAGGAAGGAAAGAAGGAAGGAAGGTAGGTAGGAGGGAGGGAGGAAAGAAGGAAAAGAGAAAGGGAGGTAGGAAGGAAAGAAGGACAGAGGAATGAAGGAATGGAGGAAGAAAAGCGAGAAGGAGGGAGGAAGGAAAGGAAGGAAGGAAAGAAGGAAGGAAATACGGAAATAATGAAGGAAGAAAGGAGGGAAGGAAGGAAGGAAGGAACAGCCAAAACAGACAGTCACTGTGTTCTTCTAATGGGAACACCTGCCTGGAAATATCAAAAATGCAAAAAAAAATGAATGATACTAATCACACATCTAAAGAGGACTGCTTTATATAATACATAGATTCATCTGTATGGAGATGTTGCACTCTAGTAAGCATTCAGTGTTCATCCTGGGTTGTATTCATAGAGCATATGCCTGAAAAATGGTTGTTCTTTTGAGCAGGCGAAGCAATTTTATTTTGAGCCTTACCCTATTGTGCTTTGCCCCCTGTGTCACCGTTCCTCTCACTGGAACTACAGACTAATGTATATTTTGTTCTATCTCTTCTTTTTCTCTTCCCAGCTGCCATCCAGGTGCAAATCACTCCAACGCAAGGGGAGATCAGCGTCGGAGAGTCCAAATTTTTCCTCTGCGAAGGTAAGAGTGATCTTAAACACAGCTTGATATAAAATGTCACCGCGTGGAATAATATTTACAGCGGTGTCCTTGTGTCAGTTGAGATAATTTTTTTTTTTTTTTTTTTTTATATAAAATTGGTGCAAGTCAGTTTGAATAGGGGTGACTGGTATACATACAGCCTTAAAGGAGATCCAGGCAAAAACAAAAAAAGACCAGACAGGGTAGAAAATGACACGGACAAATTGATTGAGCAGTTAATTCTGAGGAGGTAGAGGGAAGCTGGATCACAGTCAGGTAAGGCAGAGGAATTAGGAGAGGTGGGGGGGAGAGGTGCAGTCTGCAGAGATAATGAGAGAGAGAGAGAGAAAGAGAGAGAGAGAGAGGTCTTAGACTTTCTCTCAGCGTTGAGTATACTTGTGAACTTGTCAGTTTTTCTTAGATACAGGTTGGTATTTGTATTCAGGTGCTTGACATTACAGAAGATTGTGTACATGAATAAAATTATACCAGTCAGGAATCATAATTACTCAGAAACTCTGAGTGGAGAGCCTATAAATGAAAAGTGTTGTTGGTAGCCAGCCATGCGGAAAGATTTGGTTTTATTTAGAGAGGTTTTGTAGTGTGTCTTTGTGCCTTTGTGCTTCCTACCCAATACAACAGGAAGTGAATGGAAGGTTTCTTTTTAACCCTCCTGTTGTCCTGGAAGGAAGTAAGGGAGGGAGGAAGTAAGGAAGGAAAGGAGGAAAGAAAGAGAGAAGGAAGGCAGCAAAGGAGTACGGTTGAAAAGAGGAAGGAATTAAGGAAGGAAGGAAGGAAGGAATGAAAAGAGGAAGGAATTAAGGAAGGAAGGAAGGAAGGAAGGTATGAAAAGAGGAAGGAATTAAGGAAGGAAGGAAGGAAAGGAGTAAGGATGAAAAGGGAAGGAATTAAGGAGAGAAGGAAGGACGGACAGAAGGAAGGAAGGAAAGGCGTAAGGACGAAAAGAGGAAGGAATTAAGGAGAGAAGGGAGGAAGGAAAGGAGAAAGGAAGGGGGGAGGGACAGAGGGAGGGTGGGAGGGAAAAGGGAAGGAAGTAAGGAGTAAAAAAGGGAGTAAGGAAAGGAATAAGGAGGGAAAGAAGGAAGGAAGGAAGGAAGGAAGGAAAGAAGAGATGGGGTCAATTTGACCCAGGAGGACGACACAAGGGTTAAATGTGTCTCCATGTATGTGTCCCAACTTTTTCTGAGGATTCAAATATATATGAAATATGTTCACACATTTAACAGATACGAGCAGATAATTTGCACTGAACAGATGTGAACAGCATCCAAATGTTTTGCAATAATTAAGAAAACCCATATTGGACACATATTGTTCTAAAATGAAAAGAAGAACAGCTTGTAGGATTTACTGAATAAAATGCTCAACAGGTAGTTTGACATTCAGAGTCCACAGAATCCCCACAAAAAAAATAAAATGTCCAAAAAGACTGGTGATGACAATAGTTTTCTTTTGAAATGTGTCTCTATGTATGTGTCCCCAACTTTTTCTGAGGATTGCTTTTTTTCAAATATATATGAAAGATGTTCACATTGAGGATTGTCCATAGTGTTGCCACAATAGTCTGTACTTGTTGCTCATTTGAGAGAAGAAACCCCCCCCCCTCTCAAATCTGGACAAAATCTGTGCTTGCTGTGTTGTGTTGTCTATTTTGAGCAGCACCAGGATGCAGCTTGACCTTGCCGTTAGCTCCCCACTATGAGAGCTCAAACATGTTTGATTTTATTATAGCACTAAAAAAAAAAAGAAGATGTACTTGTTGTTGGAGCACCAGGAGATGAGTCATGGAGAGCACAAACAAGAGCATGCATCAGACACACCTGCAAACATTCACACACACACACACACACACACACACACACCTCCTTTCTGTGTGTCTTTTTGAATATTTCAATTTATTGCAAGCAACAAAATCTCTCAAGCTGGTACAATCCTGTAATCGCCTCTATTGAGATCAGTTGTGTAGTCTTTGCAGCATCCTTATGTCAACACAGACTTGTATTGTGAGCCATATAACAATATCTGCTTCTCTGCAGTAGCATTAATGGGGTCTCTGCTTCTAAAAGACAACTTTTTTAGCACCACAAGCAATATTTGTTTCACCTTTATTGTATTGGGGTGCAGGCAAGGATGGTTATCTGGAAACCTGGGAAGATATCTGCATGGCTCTATACCACCAGAAGATGCATTGGTCCCTAATTAGGGTGAAGCAACCCTTTAAATTGGTCATTACACAGCGGTAGTAACAGTAACCAGTGACCTCCCACTAATGACCTGGCGTTACACTGCAGAAAACTTTTTGAAAGAATGAAGCTATGAAAGCAAAAAGCTCAATATTTTTGTGGAATATGAAGCCTTAACGTTGTTTTTTTATTTTCCTTCTGTGTTTTTTTTTTTTTTTGCTCTATGAGGAAACATGGCTTAAACTTTAACTCATTCTCCAGTTGAAAAGGATGTCAAAACCCATGTAGGGCTCTTTGTGTTTCTTAAGAGATGTGACGGCATTAATACATTTCAGGGAAACAAAAAAATGTCTCAGCTTGAACTCGTCTTTATGAAAAATTAATGATGTGGAAAAGTTGTTTGATTTTTCTTTTAGAGAAAGTCGCCTCCCACTGAATAATCATATGTCCTACTGAGCAAACAGGAATTATTTATACCACTCTTTTTATGTTTTAGTTGGAATATTAAGTCTAATCTTGAAAGGACATTGACTGTATAGGGAGATGGGTTTTTGATAACAATAATGTCTCCAGGCCATCTTGACACCAAGAATTCTTGATTTAATGTATGTCGTTATCAGCTTTTAAGACACACAGAATATCATAAGAGTGCAGAGTCTTCTCTAAACTTGTTGAAGTAGTTGTGTAATAAAACATTTAACAGATATGAGCAGATAATTTGCACTGAACAGATGTGAACAGCATCCAAATTGTTGCATTAATTAAGAAAACCCATATTGGACACATATTGTTCTACACTAAAAAAACAACAACTTGTAGGATTTACTTAATGAAATGCTCATAACAATTTGCACTAACATATCATAGTACTACTCCTCTTTAATACTCTTCCCACAGAGTTAATTTATTGTATGATTAAAATGTGTTAACATATACATTTTTACTTAAAGTCTGTGTAAAGTAAGAATAAATGTGTGTTCTGAGTTTGACATACCACAGAAAAGTGTGTTGTTAACCACCCTGCCAAATTTCAATGATTAAAAAAACCGTCAAATATATGAAATTAGGCTTCAAAGTTGTGTAAAAATAAGCCTCTTTCTCTGCTCTCAAACGCTGTGGGCGTGGCCGCCGAGTTCACTGAAGCCCCGCCCCCTATTAAGTGTCACCTGTCAATCAAAGTCACCACCTCTACTAGAAACTTGGATGCTATGTCTGAGAGCTTTCTGCTGCTCACTCAGCTGCTAGCTCAGCGGCTAACTTGGCGGCTAACTCAGCTAACTGGCTAACTGTAGACTGTAGTAGTAGTAGTGTGTGCTGAATGTATTTATACCTCTACAGCAGCAGGGGCGGGTTTATGCTAATCAGACCCGCCCACTAAATCTTGAACACAGAAATCTTGAAACACAGTTTGTGAAGCCTAGCTCCACAATTCAAATCTAAATGGTTGAAATGCTTTTTACATCTTTTTTAGAAATACATTTATGACCTATTTAATGTGTTTAGAAGAAAATGTCTGAATTCACTTTACACAGTCTTTAAGATATTCTAGTGCTCAGTGAATCTTAATATTACCATGTAGAATATATGTCTAAGTTCATTTTTTGAGTGTAGAGGAGGATCATTTAAATGGTAGCTATGGACTTTCTGACATGCATCTTTCTTCATTTCCTGTTTCTTTTTTTTAGTGGTGGGCGATGCAAAGGACATAGACTGGTTCGCCCCCAGCGGTGAGAAGATCCTCCCCAACAGCCCAGACATTTTTGTGAGCCGCAACGATGAAACCATGTCAACCCTCACCATATACCACGCCAATGTGGACAGCGCTGGCATCTACAAGTGTGTGGCAAAGAACGGCGACAAGGAAGCCCAGGCTACAGTCCAAGTCAAGATCTTTCGTAAGTCTCACTTTTTCACTTCCTGTTTCGGCTTTAAATGATATGGCTAGTATAGACTATGACAAATCACATATCATGTAATTACATAGGAATATACTGTGCATACCTGACAATTAAGCTGAAAATAAGTTCATAATTACATCTGCTGGGCCAAAAACTGAGTCTGTAACAGCAGGTAGCAATAGCTATCGGGGCTGCGGCTAATGTTAGCTCCGCGGGAACACTGACTCTACAGCTGCTACTGATATTCTCAGTAAAATTGACTTCCTCTTTACTTATCTCAGATCAGAAACAAGCTTTAAAAAAGTATTGTGAGTGTACAAAATAGGTTTGAGGCAGAGCACTCCACTCATATAAGGAAACTAGAAGCTAAGATTGGCTAACTATCAACCAGGGTGTCAACAAATGGTCCTGGAAAATAGGACGCTACACATAGTTTACTATAGTTTAATGATTTCAAGTAGCTCAGGTAACAGAGAATAAGAGATAATTCTGCTTTGCTCTAAACTCTTTTAGTATTTAGGATTTGGCTTTTCTCTCACTTGAGGAGATGCTTCTGTAAAAGGAGCTTTTGGAGAAAGATAGTTTTTATTTGTTAATCTTCACAGGGTCAACTAAGCTCTTTAGTTTATATTGCACCTTGTCCTCAGGCTGGTGTTACACATCCAGTAAGAGGGAATAGTTCTAATTCTTTCTTACATAAAATTGTAGTGGCATCAATAACCCAGTCAAACACAGTGACATTCTCCATCACCTGTATTATTCAATGGCTCACATCATCTTTTTCCAAGAAACTCATCTCAAAATGTCACAATAGTCAATATTTTTAGGTGCAGATGGGTGTTTCATTCTTTATTTCATAGTGTGGTTATTTGCTTCACAGATTTTTACCTCTTACATGTGATTGCTGATCCCAATGGTTGATACCTAATTCCCCCACCATGGTTGATAGTGTTTTCTCCACATAGTCTGGTCTTGGTCTTTATTATATTTGAGCAATTATCAGTCGAATTTGGTCTCCCCAGACATCACTTTTTAGGTTCTTATCGATCTAGAGTTACGTTCGCAGGATAGATCTTCGATGCCTCACCCTTTCCCAGTAAAACACAGTCTGACACTTTTCTTACCGGACTTCCAACACTGAAAGGGACCTTGACAATAATCTATAGTCAAATTTACTCTCTACAAACCACCTCATTAAGCAACATTAAAACCTCCATTAATCCTCCTCCATTAAATGGGAGGAGGAATTGGACGAGGGAATATCTGAGAGATTACGGGAAGGGGCACTCAAAAGGGTACACACCTCCTCTATTTGTACTCGGCACAGTGTCATTTAATGCAAACTCATTCGTTGGGCTTATTGGACCAAAGCGTGAATATCCAACATGTACAAGGATGTAACCTTAATTGTGTAAGATCTAACCGTTCTCTTACAGACAGGTTTTGGAGTTGCCCATCTCTTGCATCTTTAAAACATTCTCAGAAAGAAGCAGCAGACAGATTGAACCTCTCTTTTTATTGCGTTAGTCTTGATTTCCTCACCAACATTAACTGACCAAAATGAATAAGGATGTAATTACCTTTGTCACTTTGTTAGCGAGACGATCAATTTTGCTTAGATGGAAATCCTCTGCAACCCTCCCCCACCCCCCCCACCCCCTTCTCATGCTCTTTGGATTTAAGCTGTTTTAAATTGAAGTTGGAGAAAATTAAACACACTCTTAAAGGATCTATAAACAAATTCTGTGAGAGTGATACATATTTATACCTATATATATATATATATATATATTTTATTTCTAACCTCATTAGATAGAGGTGAGAACATGATACATTTCAGTGGTGTAAGAGGACCGGTACAGTATTCTGTCTCCTAGAAAAAATGTTTGATCTGAGGTGTAATTTTAATAAAAAATATTTATTAAGATACATTTTTGACCATTTTTCAATAGTGTAGATGATGAGTTACTTGCTGCAATCCAACCCTGCCTCCTGTTTATATCATGCAAAATGGTTTTAGCCAGATATGCTCAAATGGAAACATAATTGCTGGCTGGATTATGTTCAATGGCAACATTTTTCAGTGGACATACTCCAGGCATTTATGCCTCCATTCAAACACATTTGGCAAAAGCATTTAGAAGAATGGAAGCATATAAAGATGGTTGGATGGCCTCTATACAGTGTATGCATTAGTCTTAACATGAATGCCCCTTGAATTTTTGGCATCTGAGGCAAAAGATATGCTTAAAAGGCTAAAAATGTTAACAATGCAAGCCTACTTCCTTTGTGAAATTTCCAAACAATCCATTAATATGTACTCAAAAATTCCCACATATTTTTTGAGGAGCTTGATGAGATTATTTTAGGGGTATGTAACCTTTAACATAATTCTTGAGTGCTTGTTTAGACCATAGACTGTATAAAAGAAATGGACATAACATCCGTGACGTCACCCATTGGTTTTTGGACTGCTGCTCGGAAGCCAATAGTTCCGGCAGCACCATCTTGAAAATTTCAGGTGCATGCTGGGAAAAATAAAAACACGGATTCTACTTATATGGGCATGAGGCGGGGCCATGGGTGGAGCAGGGAGGTTGCGATAGGTTGCGAGGGCTGGATCTCGAGGACATTGGGCAATCAACCTGTCAATCAGGACGTAGCCACGCCCTAATGCATACCCTGCTTTATCGTCAAATATAAAATCAGGGAGGCCACAATGTCCCAAATGAACATCATACTGCATTGAAGAAGGCTTTAAACTAGCGATTGAGACCATAAACACATTTTGAAAACGTTTACTGAGGTTAGAAATCAAGTGAGAAGTTGGTGAATTCTCCATTGACTTGTATAGAGACGGTCGCCCCCTGGTGGCCTTTTGATAGAATGCAGTTTTAAATTACTTCTACGTTGGCCTCATTACAGAGGACCTGAGCTCCCCGCCTGGTTTACACATAACACAGCTATACGTTACAAAACTGCAAGGGGCTGCATTGTTCAAGTTGTGCTGGTTCAGGCAGGTCAGTGAAATACAATCCAGGAGGCTGCGTTTGAGTAATAGATGAATGAGTTTGCACAGCAGTTTGTAATTATATGAGGAAGGACTTTAACAGCTCTGGAAAGTTCTCACTTGTGGCATCACTTTATGTTTTGCTGTGTTGATTGTGTGGTAACAGTAGAAATACAGCGTACGCTAGCAAGTGTCAAACTGACTAATGCAGTGTCACATTGTGCTGCAGCAGAAAGTGAGTCAGGTACCACTTTGTAGCAGCGTGACCCAGTGTGACCCAGTGTTTCCCCCTCTGCATGGGAAACCCTGTCGCATCAACTGTGTGGTACCAGAACTACCTTCCTACAAACATCTTTGATTATATAATATTTAAAGCAATGCAACTCATTAAAAATTATTATTAGAAAAGCTGAAGTTCAACTGTAGGCTTTTATTATGCAATGTAAATGTGCCACAGGAGTGTTTTCACCTTTATTCTAGTATTCTCGGGGTGGCGGGGGGTTAATTGTATGTTTTAAAGTGTTTTATGTCCAATTCTTACTCTTAAATGTTTGTTTTATGTAAAGCAAATTGAGTTGCCATTGTGTATGAAATGCCTTGCCTTGCTTTTATATGTTTTATAGTGAGAGTTGAGATGTTTTTTAAAATGTCTAATATGTCCGCTTGTCATATCTCCTTACAGAAAAGATCACCTTCGAGAATGCTCCCAGTCCACAGGAGTTCAATGAGGGTGATGATGCCGACATAGTCTGCGATGTGGTCAGTTCACCACCACCTGCCATCATCTGGAAGCATAAGGGCTCCAAGATCCAGTCTGCCAAAGATGGTGAGCCAGTCCACATGAAAATATTCCAATACTTGAGCTAGTTTCTCACCTCCATCTTGCCATTGCAGCTCATCACCCCGAAATCCCCGGGCTTTCTGACCTTCCTGTCAAAGCTGTCTGCCAATTTATGATTTCCAATGAATTTGCCACACTCTTCCTCATCTATTCTCCTCCAGCCCATCAGCAACGGACAAAACTATGCATTTTCAGCAGGGAAGCAGTTTTCAGGCCTCATAGATGATGCATGAACATGAAAATTCTATATTTTCGGCCCAGAAAGACGTGGTTACTGTCACTCGGAAATATGTCTGAGAGCAGATTGAAGTTTAAATTCCTCAATAAGAAGGAGAGCTATGCTAGAGGCAGAAATAATTTGAAAAACTGAAGAGAAAACGGGAAGGGTAAAAGGAGAGCTAACAACATCATTTAAGTCTGCATATCCTGTCACTCACAAATGATGGGCTAGGCAGGTTTTTTTTTTTTTCACTGTTGAAACTGTACAGTTTAAGTTACACTGAAAGTCTTGCGAAGTATATGAAGTACTCACTGCCACAAGACTTGAAAAGTGGTTCTGAAAAAGTTTGCTGCCTGCTTCTTCATGGAGGACAGAAGCTATAACCGGCTTTGATTCGGAGCAGTTAAAATGGATTCCAATAGTGACTCACAGACACAGCAGGACCAAAAAAAACAAAAAGCTAACAACAAAGGGTGCTTGGAAACTTCTCAAACCACCCCTGCATTATAATCCTCAGCTCCACTGTTGACTGTACATTCAGTATGTTCCAAACAACCATTGCTTTGCCGATAAACACGCGAGCTGTGAGGCGTGACACAGAAGTGAGTATCTAGGCCTTGGAGAAACTGAGTGTATCGAACAAACAGATCAACACTTAAGATGTGAGCAGTGCTGCAGGAGTGGACCGAGGAAGTTCTTTGGAGGTCTCAGTACATTTTGAAACACTTTTCTGTCATGACTCCAGGTCGGCGTTGGAATCCATTGTAATTGCTGTGAATCCAAGCTAGCCGCAGCCGCTGTTACAAACTCTTCAGACCCTTTTTTTTTTGGCCCCTTCTGCCAATATAGAGAGTATAAATGGCGTAGTAAATATATCCACGTTACAGTTTTATGAATGACTTCATGCATCTTCAGGCAGCCAAAGCTCCTTTTTTTGGACTCCTCAGAGAGTTAAAATAAAACTGGGCTGAGGTGCAGAAGAAGCAGGAGACCGGGTTTTCTTTTACACTTGGACTGGCCCGTTTTAACCTTACAGTAACCCCTCCTTTAGTGACCGCTGGAGAGCCTGCAGTCACCACAGTGTTGTGCTAAGCCCGCCTTTATTCTTGGACTCTCTTCAAGGAATGTGTTTTTCTCTGGAAAAACCACTAATTGTAACCGACACTGAAAAACTGAAAACTGAAAACTGCTTATGTAATTTTCCTCAGAGCAGTAATTTATGTTACCAAATGCTTTATGTTGCATTGTTAAAGATCCTATCAGAAAGTTTCACTGTATGTATGTCAACATCAAACAGCAGCTGGTCAATACAATGTGTCTAAAAAAAAAGCCTTCAAAAGAGGTTAGGACTCTCGTGTTGTCCTCCCGGGTCAAATTGACCCTGTCTGTTTTGACTGTTCCTTCTTCCTCCCTTCCTTCCTTTCTTCCTCCCGTCCTCCCTCCCTCCTTCCCTTTCTCCCTCCCTCCCTCCTTTCCTTCCTTCTTCCTCCTGTCCTTCCTCCCTCCCCTCTTCCCTTTCTCCCTCCCTCCTTTCCTTCCTTCTTCCTCCCTTCCTTCCTTCCTTCCTTCCTTCCTTCCTTCCTTCCTTCCTTCCTTCCTTCCTTCCTTCCTTCCTTCCTTCCTCCCTCCCTCCTTTCCTTCCTTCTTCCTCCCTTCCATCCTTGACATGAGGACAACAGGAGGGTTAAATATCCTATCAGAACTTTTCACTGTATGTATGTCAACATTAAACAGCAGCTGTGTGTTTTATTACTTTTACACTAACTAAAGATTTCAGCTCCTACATCTGTATATCGAGGATGTTGTACTTAAGAAACAGAAAACAAACATTATTGTGGGAATCAGTAATTTATAATATTTTACATTAGTTAAAGTAGAAAGGTCATAATCCTATATATATTTAAATAAATATACTTGAATATCAAAGATAAATGCTCATTATCCAGAATATGGCCTTATTATCATTGATGCATTCAAATACTGTTAATAATAAGAAGAAGCGTTTTTTTAGTGTTGTATATAGTGGAGGTGTTGCTAATGTCAACTGCTTTATATGTTGGTTAATTTAATCCATTAATAAGGAAAATGGATCATTTTAGCTCATTAAATGTTAAATGTTAAGTAGGTAAATATACTTAAATGTCAATGCTACGATCCTTTCCATGTTACATAAATACATAAAAGTCATCAAATGGTTTCATAACAAACAGGCTATCTTCAGTTTACATACTAATTACATTACATTACTCCTCTAATAGAGTTATTTTACTACTTACCTTGCATAGAAATTAGACTGGTCATCATGTTGGACTTGTGTAAAGGAACCGCCATCTCCAAAAGAAGTAATGAAGTGGCGAGTTAGCTTTCAAAGTGCACACTGGTGTGAAGTGCCTTTATTTTCCAAATTGGGATTTACAAAGAAAAAAAAACAACAAAGACTCAACTCAGCTCCTTTTTTCTTGAGGCAGTTAAATCAGATGTGATTAGAGTCCTGGATTTTTGAGAGAGTATGTTCAATGAATGATTTTTTCCCCCCAGAAACTTTCAGATGAGACAGCTCACTCTGTTACTGTGTCTTTGTGGCAGGTTTAATTAGAGGTGCTGTATGATAAGTGTTAAACAATGCTCAAATCAGCCATGGTGTATTCAGAGTGTCATGCAGGGCTCCAACCACTCGCTTGATTACCAGGGATAATTGGGACTTTTTAATCTGTGTCCAAACTTCTTGCCAGGGAAATTTCAGTTTTAAAATGCACTTTGTGAACTTGTATCTGCTTTTATGTACAAGGAATAATTCAAGGAAATAATCATAATTATTTTCACACTTCAGTTGGCGGCTTTTTGGCTCTTTTTGTAGAACTTCTTAGATGCTATTAAACAATCACATACAGAAAAAGGGGCTTGGATTTTTATCACCCACTGATAAGATTTTACTCTTATTTTTAAATTGTTGTGGCTCCAAGGAGGGAAAATACATACTCTGCTTTGAGATTAAGCATCAAACTTATTCTTAGAAAAAGTTAGAAAACAAAACCGCATTAAAACATATATAATTGACATGTTCTCCTATTACTCTTTATGCATACAGGCCACATTTACACATTTAAAATGACTGTTTTGCCTTTTTCTGTTTCTAGTGCGATTTAAGATCCAGGATAATGGCCACCTGCAGATCCGCGGCATCAAGAAGACAGATGAGGGCATGTACAACTGTGAGGCTCGTGTCCTGGCGAGGGGAGAAATTGACTTCAAGATGATCAAGGTTGTTGTTAACGGTAAGCACTACATCTCTGTCAAACCTCCACTCCGTGCCTGCATCCTGTTGCTCGACCGAGAGGAGATGTTGCTCGACAGTGGTGACCCTGAAAACCTTGGGAATGTACTTTTTAAACCCTATATAGCTAATGGTTTATTCACACCAAGAACTATAACTACAATGATAACTATGAATATATAGTTTCAAAAAAATTTTCTAACTCAACAATGACAGTGGTGATTGTTATCGTTAGTATCATTTTCATTTGATTGAAGTGATTTGATGAATGATAGAAAGGCTGACAGCAATTTCTTTTGATAGGTTTGTCTCTCTTTATCATACAAAGATGCTGGAACTGTCTTCTTCATTATAATATTAAAAAAAACGTAATATTTTGGGCTTCAGATCTGTGCTCATACAGTATATCGTTGCTACAGTGCAATAACAGTTAGCCAGTTAGCTGAGTTAGCCGCCGAGCTAGCAGCCGAGTTAGCCACCGAGCTATCCGTTGAGCTAGAAGCAGAAAGCTCTCAGACGTAGCGTCCATGTTTCTGGTAGAGGTGGTGACTTTGATTGACAGGTGACACTTGGTAGGGGAGCTAGCGCAGCGGTGATTGGCATTAACCCGCCCCTGCTGCTGTAGAGGTATAAATACATTCAGCACACACTACTACTACTACAGTCTACAGTTAGCCAGTTAGCTAAGTTAGCCGCCGGGCTAGCAGCTGAGTTAGCAGCAGAAAGCGAAATTCTGCTGCTAACTCAGCTGCTAGCTATTTCAATCATTCAAATTTAGCAGGGTGGTTAACAACACACATTTCTGTGGTATGTCAAACTCAGAACACATATTTATTCTTACTTTACACAGACTTTAAGTACTACTATCATGACAAAGTGCCTGTTATGCACATGTTATCTAAAAATAATGATGATAATGACAATCAATCATAATAGGCAACAGCAAAATAGAATACCTTTTTTAATGCACCTGTGCTTAACATTTATCTTGCATTAATATTTCACCATATTTCTGTTTCAGTCCTTCCCACCATCCGTGCCAGGCAGTCAGACGTCAACGCTACAGCAGATGTTGGTAGCACTGCCTTGTTGGCCTGTGATGCAGATGGCTTCCCTGAACCTACCGTCACCTGGGCCCAGTACGTCAAACCGCTGCTGCTGTCAGCTCAGATCTACGTCTGATCAGATCAGCGGTAGATCTGAGCTGTCGCCTTTCACTTTTCTCGTCCACTTTTTCTGGATTTCAAAAAAAGGGAACAGTCATTAAGTAAAAAGGGAAAATGCGAGGAAGAAAGAAGCCTGAATATATATATACAGTCAGTGTGCTGAAGGAACCTTTCCTGTGCCGCTTCGCTAAAAGCATCAAAGACAGAGTTGCTAAAAATACTGAAAGCATACATCAAGGCAGGCTCAACATCACATTTACTGATTCTGCTCAGGCTGTAAGCTGCTGTAAGAACATAGAGGTCACTGTCATACTGTGGCATGTTTTTTTTTTCTTCTCTCTCTCCATATTAGGGATTCAGTGTAAAGCTATAACTCTATAACTAGTCTGTGGGAGTGGTAGGCTTTTATTCCTCTCATAATTTGCATGAAACAGTTTACACAAAAATAGGAAAAAATATTAACCTAATGTTTTTTTTTTAATCATTCAGCTCTAACAGCATGTATCAAGAAACATCCTGATGGTTCTGTTTTTTTACCTAAACAGCTTCTTTCAACTAATATTAAGTGTGCAAATAGAAAAACAGTGGGTGAAAATTGTCTTTATTGTGCTGGAGCAAGGAGTGGTGGGATAGCATTATTGTTGTTTAATAGAAGCATTTACAGAAATCCAGCAGCTCTTAAAGTGGCTCCAGCTGGTCGATTTGGTCAGTTAAGTTGTTTTTTTTCAAATGTTTTGAACAGGAAGTGGTTCGTTTTTTACAGTGACACTTCTGTAGCGGTGAGGCTGTGGCCCTTAGTAACAAGGATGCATCCCTAGCTTACTGTTTAACCCTTGTGTCGTCCTCCCGGGTCAAATTGACCCCCGTCTGTTTTGACTGTTCCTTCTTTCCTCCCTTCCTTCTTTCCTTACCTCCTTCTTTCCTTCTTTCCTTCCTTCTTCCTTCTCTCCTTCCTTCCTTCTGTCCTTCCTTACTCCCTCCCTCCTTCCCTTCCTTCCCTCCTTCCTTCCTCCTTTCCTTCCTCCCTCCCTCCTTCCCTTCATTCCTTTCTTCCTTCTTCCTTCCCTCCTCCCTCCCTCCTTCCTTCCTTCCCTCCTTCCTTCCTCATTTCCTTCCTTCCTTCTTCCTTCCTTCTCCCTCCCTCCCTCCCTCCCTCCCTCTCTCCCTCCTTCCCTACCTCCTCCCTCCCTCCTTCCTTCCTCCTTTCCTTCCTTCCCTCCTTCCTTCCTTCATCCCTCCTTTCATTCCTTCTTCCTTCCTCCCTCCCTCCCTCCTTCCCTTCCTTCCCTCCTTCCTCCCTCCCTTCCTCCTTTCCTTCCTTCTTCCTTCCCTTCTTCCTCACTTCTTTCCTTCCCTCCCTCCTTCCTCCCTCCTTTCCTTCCTTCTTCCTCCCTCCCTTCCTTCCTTGACTCGAGAACAACAGGAGGGTTAAGATGGAGGCATACCAAGTGGAAGTTGATAAAAACAGAATCTCTAGAGTTAACTTTTTTCCAAGTATTGAATTTGAGTCATTTTGCTTTTTTAACTAGCAAAGAAAATGTGTTGAAATGCTGAAAGACAGTATGCTAAAACGAAAA